>NC_064669.1:18708277-18945777 GCF_943734685.1 Anopheles coluzzii
ATGGAAGAAGATGCCAGCCCGTCTATACGTTATCCAGCCGTTTTTTGGTTGCGTGGAATGATTTTCCTTGCGTGTTGTTCACCATCAACCGTACCCATGTGTGCCAGTAACAACTACAGACCGGGTAGTAAGCGAGATCCTGTGTTGCCAGTACTAATGCGGCCCCCCTCAAAAACACTTATTTATTGCGGAATAGCGTGGTAACACCTCGTTTTCGGCGTATTACCCACCTTTTTGTCCGTCCAGCACTGGCCCGAGCACGGAACGGTGTCCTAATTAAAACCGTCCCCTTTGCCACCATATCCTTGTACCGGCGTCATGTATCGATGGTACCAGTTAGCTGTCAGAAGAAACACTTCGGGCAGTGGCAGTGGCGCTAAAGTCGCCCAGGGTTCTTGATATCTTGATATGGTGTGTTCTCACCATGGCTGGAGCAAGACGCCCTCACGCTCCGAATGGATTCCACGGTGTTTTCGAACGCGTCGCTGTGTAGGGTGTGCGCAACCCTCGCACATAAGCTCGCAGCCGCAAAGATCCCCAGGCACAGCGCACAGGAAATAGGTCAAGCAGTAGGAGCCCAGCATGGCCCTCGGTTGCGTCTAGAGTCTAGACGTAGCGGGTAAGAACGACGCCGGTGTGAATGAGAAACGGTAACACCTCAGCCTGCGACCACCAGAACGCCCGTAAGGTTCCAATGTAACCACCTCCACGCCCTCCTTCCCCCCTCGCGCACATGTGGGAGGCGTTTTAGGAGGTGACAGACACGCGACATACACACACACACTATGTAAAGAGCGTACGTAGCCAGGCGCGGCTTCTTCAACCAGACCACAGTCAGCCAAGACGCATTCCCTGCTTGGTGTGTCTGTAGGCGCGCACGGGTGTGTGTGTGTGTGTGTGTATGTGAGTTTTTTTTTACTATTCTCCCCCTGTAGAATGTTCCAGTATAATTTTCCCGAACGAGGCGCGCACGTGTGGGTCTGTGTGAGTGTGTGACTGGTTCAGCGAGAGCGTAACCTCAGGATATTCGTGGCGTGCATGCTCACGGCTTTTGCTCGCCGTATTTCTGTGTATGTGTGTGTGCGTGTGTTTGTAGGTTTGTGCTTTTCATTCTCAAGTGTCGACGCACTCTCCAGCCCCTTACCGAGTGACGGCGAATGTAGGGTGGATTCATAAATCTTTTCCCACTCACACACACACACACCCTCGCTGCACTCGCTCGCTCACGGGAACTAGGGCAAAGGCTAGGCGAGGAGAGTGTGCGCGAGACCGTGCTAAATACAACTACACACGACCACACACCCACACCAGCAGACAAATGCCATCTCGAGACGATGTATACGCAATTGCATAATTTATCATGTTCTAGCGAAGCGTGAAAGCAAAAGGTAGAAAGGGCGTTTCCTTGCTTCATAGGAGCAACACGAAAAATCACGACCAACTATGTTCGCCTAATCAGAATCTAAAACTCAACCACAAACCAGCAAAATGGGAGCCGGAAGGAAATTTTACACCCAGCTGGCACTCGCCGTGTTATGTAACGGTGGTTGCTATGGATTTTTGCTGACAGAACTTACAAAGTTGTTGCTAGTAAGGACGTTGCTTCCGGTTTTCTGTTCGATCAATCAAGCTAGCAAGCAAACGCCCTGAAGCACATGTAACCCATTATCTAGTGAGAAAAAGATACAGAGAGAGAGAGAGATGAGAGAGAGAGACAGATCTGTGAATCGATAAATTAATCCTTTTTACTATCAGAATGATTACAACTCGCCTACATATCTCAATACTTATTGAACATTTCTCAAATGCAGGATTTATCAACTCATTCCCAAAAACCGATCCCCAATCGTCCATTTACCAGTAGTTTTGAATTGCTCCCAGGTTTATTCCATTTTCGAGTCGCTTGTGCATGTGGGTGTATAGTGTCCGAAAAACAAACCTTTTTACTACATTCTTCATTCAGCTTCATTCGGGCAAAGGCGTGTACAAAAGCGGCTCGTAAGCTCCCGCTCGTATGTTTTGCGTGTGTAATTAACAGTGTGCGATATGATTTTAGCACCACAATCACCACCACCACCACAACCATACCTCTTGGCACTTCATTCAGTTCGGGGCCCTTAGGGATAGTTTTCCTCTCTTATGCTCTCTTCCGTTTTAACGCACACCAACACAGACAGAGGAGAACGATTCCGAACGGTCGATTGCCTACATTTGGGCGCGGACTTTCCCTTTTCGAGGGTTTGCGAGGATGAGTACGAGCGGGAGATCCTTTTTTCGGGTTTGATTTACGTATTCTCTCTCTCTCTCTCACACACACACGCATACACACACTCACACGCAATCGCGTCGACCGCGTGAGAGCGTCAGGAAGTGAGAGAGCCGCCGTGTGCGGCTGCTAAAAATTTTATCAATGCCACGGGTTCGAGCAGTTCTCTCCGATCTGCTGAAAATGTCGAGCGTCCCCAGTACGCCTAGCGCGCTCTGTCGTTCTGTGCTACAACGCCGGTGAATGGTTGTTTAAAATAAGGCTAGCCGGAATTTTGCACACCATTTCTTCATCCTTAGAGCTCCGGCTGCGTGTCTTTCTGTGTGTATGTGTGTGTGTATGTGCGTGTGTGTGAAGTAGGTGCGTTTTACATTATTTCTTTCCCGGGTGGACTAAATAACAGTTCCGTTCGATTGTGCGAGAATAGAGCCTTGAATTTCGAGGCAAGCTTTCACGTGTATCCTTCACCCTAAGGGACAATCTTTTCGGCAAAGTGTCTGTTTAGAGGCTAGTTGTAGCCCAAGTTGCTAGCCCTTCCTTTCCCAAAAACTTGTACCCTCCGTCCCGCACTGTGCGTTGGCGTTGCTGCTATGGTAAGGCTAGCCAACACAGCGAGTGCGCATTACACAGCAATTTCGAACACCGTGAACCGCCAGATGAACCGTCTCGCGTCCCTGGTTTGCACAGTGTGGCGATCGATTTTTGAGTCCTTTTAGAGGTAGCGCGATAGAGCGGGAGAGAAATAGGGAGAGAGAGAGTAAGAGTGAGAGCAAAAAGTGTGAGCGCAGCGGCCACGGAGCGGAACCAAAAAGGGCGCACCTTAGTGAAACGGAGATACACGCCCTTACCCTTCGAAAAACGAGGGGAAAGAAATGTTGAAACCTTTCGTTGTAGAGGAGCGCGTTTTTTTCCACGCCCGTAAGACAGCTCACACCAGCTATCTTGCAGGTTCGCGCAAAGGAGCGCGCAATAGGAAGCTAGAACCATCGCTTGGCTGGGGAAAAGGAAAAAAAAAGTTTCTGAACTGAATTTCCCTAACTTTACGCTGTTTTTTTTCAGATACCAGAGATTTGGATTACCGTTACGACCGTTTTCCTTCGCATCATCTACAACACCCCGGATCGGAATAAGGGCTGTAGCTGCGCAACCAGGCAAAGTCAGAAGTTCATCTGTACGGTGCGGCATTGCAGAACGTTAGCACATACACACAGCGGAACCAACGACCAGGAAGTGCATACTTCAGAAAACGGAAGAAGTAAGAACCAGAAGAAAAAACACGAAAGGACATCCACAGCCGACCGAGCGCGAAACGAACGGAAAACGGGCAACGAGAACGGAACGCAGAACACTATTTACATAGTAAAACGGTAACCGAAAAAGAAGGGGAATAGGTGGAAAACAAAAGATCAATTGCTTCCTATTTACAAAATTATCCTAGTAAAGATTAATTATATAATCTTACAACACGCGTACACGACAAAAGGTAAACAGCAAGTATTAAAAAAATAAATTAAATAAAACCGGAGGTAAGCGAAAGCGCCAACCAAACCGCGTGTCCACGACGAACGGCTAGAGCAGCTAGAACCCATCAACCTTGCGAGGCGAAACTAGCTAACCACTACAGGCACGCAAAGGAAGCGAAGGCAGTAGCCAACCCCAAGATTCCACGCGCTGAAATAGCCAGACAAACGTACACCAACATACACCAGTAACACACGCCGTACGCCGACTTGCCGGTGCCGGAATCGTGCCCAACTTCCAAAAACGCCAGCAGCCTCCGCAACCCAGGAAACATCCCCTCCGCAACACGAGTGAAGCCGATATCTAGTGACACAGTGAGGTGACAGCTGCACGACAATCAACATTAGCATTCAAACAAAGAGAACAAAAAACCAAGAGTGAAATTTAAAAGACAACAAAACAACATAAACAATATTCCATCCCCGCCCCGCCACCCCCTCCCTACCGCTCTCGCGTGACTGCCGTAGTAGCGCCACTGGAGGCCTAAACCCCCGGTCCGTGGGCGAAAGTACCGTCTCGAGTGTCTCACTACCACTACTGGCCGGATCACGTACACATCGGCAAACCAAACAGCAGCCGAACTGACCAGCTTCCGCAGTGGAATTAGCAGATCAGCAGAAGCAATATAAACCTGCAGTATTCACATTCCAACGGCGTGCAAACCGGGGGATAAGAAAACACACACCCGCCAACGAGGAGAAAAAATACAAACCCCCTGGTGCACACCTACGTCACGCCCGTAGCGGCCAACTATATATATTTATATATACATGTATGTGTGTATAAAAGGGTAAAAATCTTCTTTAGCCGTACAACACTAACACAAATTTCCCGTCGTAAACAAAGCAACGAACAAGTGCAAGGCAGAGCCGAGCAAGCGAAATAGGTGTGGAAAACGTGTAAAAGTTGACCGCAGGAGGATTTTTTAAGAATATAAAAGAAAGCCAAGCAATTTAGCAAAGCAAAGTATAGCGAAAACCACTAAATATTCTAGTCAAAACAACAAAAACAACAACAAAACAAACGCATAAATTCACCAACCCTTTTCACCCTTCCCCATCACGCCACGGTTTAGAAATCGTCCGCGGTATATTGGCTGTTTGAGCGAATTTTTACTACGAAAGTGCAAAGCGCTTTATAAAAAAAAGGAAAAGGAAAAGGAAGCCTGTTCTTAACTCACCCATCAATTTCCAGTTTTTTCGAGCGTAAGCAACGTACACGAGTAGGTGTGGTTTGGACGTGAGTGTGCATGTGTGTTTGAGTGTATGAAAGAGAAAGCAAGAGAGTGTGTGTAGCGTGTGTTTATAAAAAGAAAAAGCGCGCGTGCAATACTTACGAAAATTCACTTAGCCAGGTGAACGGGGTACAGCAGTAGTAAGCAGTACCGGAATATAGCGAGAGAGAAAACGAAAGACAGCAACTAGTCACAAAAGCAGCCAGCACTACCGGAAAGTCGAGCCCCCAATTCCCTCCCCCCCCTCATCTGTCTAATCGCTTCCCCTCTCTATTGATCGAACCAGCAAAGGTGCCCCCACTCAGTGAACTCAGAGAACAAACACTCACGTGCTGTGGCGAGCTGCTCGCAACAGAACAAATAGAAAGCAACAGCGAATCCATCCATCTTATTAAGATTAGCGAACACAGTAGTACCGCGGCAGCCGGCGACACGATGATCTCGAACGGATTGGAAACAGTGCAGCAGAATGGGCGCTCCGGCTCGATCGGCAGCGGCCAGGAGGACAGCAAGACTAATCTGATCGTAAACTATCTGCCGCAGACGATGACACAGGAGGAGGTAAAGTCGCTCTTCTCCAGCATCGGTGATGTCGAGAGCTGCAAGCTGATCCGCGACAAAGTCACCGGTAAGTAGTTGGGAAGGTTGGGAGCCTGCCACGACAACACTTAACATTGTTCCCCTGTCTTTATCTTGCCGCACACAGGGCAAAGTCTCGGGTACGGGTTTGTCAACTACCACCGGCCGGAGGACGCAGAAAAAGCAATCAACACGTTCAACGGGCTGCGCCTGCAGAACAAAACGATCAAGGTGTCGTTCGCCCGGCCAAGCTCGGACGCGATCAAGGGCGCCAACCTGTACGTGTCCGGCCTGTCCAAGAGCATGACCCAGCAAGACCTGGAGAATCTGTTCAACGCGTACGGGCAGATCATCACCTCCCGCATATTATGTGATAACATTACCGGCCTATCCAAGGGCGTCGGCTTCATCCGGTTCGACCAGCGCTCGGAGGCGGAACGGGCGATCCAGCAGCTGAACGGCACGACACCGAAGGGTGCCTCCGAACCGATCACGGTGAAGTTCGCCAACAATCCTAGCAATAACATCAACAAGGCGATCCCACCGCTGGCGGCGTATCTAACACCAACGCCGAACCTGCGCCGCTTCCCACCGGGACCCATCCATCCGCTCAGCGGCAGATTCAGGTAAGCCGCCGATTGCTGTTTTATGTGTAACTTTTGCTGTTGCTATTGTTGTGGTCATTTGCTTCACACGTGCGTGTTGTCAACCTAGTCAAGCATCCGAACTGCACCCATCAACCAACAAGCTAGCTGCTATCAATCCGGACCGAGAGGACATCTGCAATCAGTCTCCCTATGCGAGTCAACCTATGCGTTTGACTGCTATGTCTGACAACTGAAGACACACGCACGTGATCGCGACTCATTTGTAGGCGACAGAAAAGCGGGTTAACAAGGAAGAGTAACCGTTCGCACCTGTGCGACTACGAAATAGTGACGCACCTTCTGTAGCGACTATCCCTTGTTAACACCTTGTTAACACATAGTCATGAGATTCTGTCTACTCACATCGTTCTATAGAATTGTTTTTCTCTCTTTCTCTTTCTTGCTTTTTTGTATCTTCCTTCCCGCCATCGTCACCTCCTCTTCCGCTGGCATACCCGTTTCTACCGTAAAGCCTGCCGTCAAACTTTAGCCGCTACTCGCCCCTCACCGGCGACCTAGGCAGCTCAGTATTATCCGCAAACGCAATCAACGGATCCGGCTGGTGCATCTTCGTGTATAACCTCGCGCCGGAAACGGAGGAGAACGTGCTCTGGCAGCTGTTCGGTCCGTTCGGTGCGGTCCAGAGCGTGAAGGTAATCAAGGACCTGCAGACGAACAAGTGCAAAGGATTCGGTTTCGTTACGATGACCAACTACGACGAGGCCGTCGTCGCCGTCCAGTCGCTCAACGGCTACACGCTCGGCAACCGCGTCCTGCAGGTTAGCTTCAAGACTAACAACACCAAGTCAAAGGCCAATTAAAAATGGGAAAAATTTTAAGTTTCTTTAAACCGTTTTACACTTATGCTCCCGGGGTTTTCGATTCACTTTGATGCATTTACCACCCACCAGTCCATTGTGTACCCATTATGGGTAAAATTTACTGTGATTAAGATTAGATTTTTTTTCTCTCCCTTTCGTGCTTCATTCTGCACGCTTTTATGCTTGATTCTGCATACGCGGTTGTGTGCAATTGGTTTTTTATCTTTTAGTTTAAACTGGCTTCCAAGATGCAGGAAGATTTTAGTAGCACCCTCATTTTGAACGTTAATATTCAAATTTGATACGAACATGCAAATCATACGAATGTTGTATATGAAACGGTAGTCCCACTCTTGCCAGGGAGCTGTAATGTTGACTTTGTGTGGAGCATAATATTAATTTTGCATACCAAACAACACAAAACTAGCAAAACTATCCCAAGTAGCAAAACCGACAACATGCGCACATGTGACGTACACAGTAATCAGAGGCAGAAACACGCACAATGCGATCACGTTAGTGATCGCTAGAATAGCGCCGTAAGTTGGTGCGTTAAACCATCGATATCCCCGCTAGTCTAATGTATGTGTTTGATTTTTTTTCCAAAACCCCCAGTATGACGAGTCTTCTCGACAAATGGTGCAATAATTATTTCCTTGGCCATATTAACCCATTACTAGCGATTAAGGATGAATGTATTTAATTTCAAGACTATATATGTGAGCGTGTGCGAAGGTTATGCCGGCCATTTCAAATGATGCAGTCAGTTTTGTTTCCACCCTTTTTCCCCGTGAAAGTCCCCAAAATGGCACCTTAGTGAAATTGATAACTAGAGTCAAATTGCCCAAAACGCTCAAATAATCTTTGTAAAGCAAATATATTAAATGTAAATGATATTTTAGAATGGTGAAAAACGGAAGGTATGATGTAAAAAAAAAAAAACGAACACGCTTGCAGAGCTTCCGCTCTGGTATAGAAACCGGGAATGGCTATACCCGACTAGTTTTTACCAATCGTGGCTGTCAAAAGCTGTCTGAAACATTGAGAGGGTATAGAGCAAAGAGCAGTGAAAAGAAAGGAAATTGAAGGAAACATAATTGGGCAGCATTCGCAAGGTGTGACAGAGCGCGTTACAGAGAGCGCTCCCGCCTAATATCGAAATACAAGTCTAGAACAATGTGTATGTGCAATAATAATCAATCTAAAACGAACAAAAAGCAAAGCCAACGGCATTCGAGAACAACTGTGAATTAATAATATATAGTTTAGCAAAATCCATATAAATGCCACCTGGGGACGGTGGAAACAAAAATGACGCGCAGTCATTCGAGGCCGCGTTGCATCACCGCAGGAGAGTTTTATGATTAGGTTAGGTCGATTTATTTTCTCATACGCATACCGCGTAAATATATTTATTTGCTTATTTATTTATTTTTTATTTATTTCTTTATTTATTTATTTATTTATTTATTTATTTATTTATTGGCCTATTTATTTGATCACTTATCACCGCTTAGTTGGTAGGCAGCGTTACTCACGCACTGCGAGCGAGGACGATAAGTTTAAAAACCTCAGCGTGACAACCCCGTTACGCTTCCCCGCACAGTTTACACTTTGCAGATTTGAAATATGTTAACCGAAATGGTAACATACTAAGGTGGAGTACTACATTCCCACTAAGAAAATACAGCAGACAAATCCTGGCAAGTGAGCTCGAGCCGCCTTGATAATTAAAAGAGCGCACCTTGCGGAAGAGCGAAGAATCCTCTAACTCTCTCCTGCGTGCCCCTCGGCAATAACTATTTTGTATCGTCTCTCCATCTCATTCTATTCTAATCTTATTTATCTGTACTGTACTCACAAACTAAGTAAGCCAAGTATTTATCTCTTACCTTATCATTCTTAATGAGTAATGAATTATTAATTATTCGATGTATCAGCATTATTCAAAACCAAAAAAACAAGAAAAGAAAAAGAAAGGAACGCATTATGGTGTGCGCAAGCCTGCGTTTGTGATTCAGAGTACGTCAAAACACAACACTTGTTTGATCTCAGCTTGTTCCTCACCGAAGTTAAAGCAAATGTAACCAGCCACTTGCAATCAAAGAAGACTTGCACACACACCCTAGCACACCGGAATGGCAAAATGCCATCAAAGGAAAGCAAGAAGGAAAAGAGGAGAAAAGACACAAACAAGGAATATATTACGTTCCATGTACTATTTCCTTTCAATTTTAACCATTTAATTCCAATTAATCGAATAATTGTATCGTATTATCCCCGTATGTAAAGTACGCAACATGCAAACGATTATTATGAATAGTAATTTATCTTCAGGTACGCGGTTCGCTCCTTTTCTCTCTTTCTCTCTTGCGTACGCACCGGCAGCACGCTCTTTACTAAGCGTTCCTTATTTAACGTCGCTGTTAAGCTAAAACGATTCAATCCAGTAGCCAGAGAGGTGAGAAAGCAATAGAGCCAATATATGCTACGCTGTGCAAACGCACGAGAGGGAAAGAGAGATAGAGCGCGGTAGTAGGAGAGGACGTACCATCTTGTTCTGATTCTTTAACGGGATTCAGGAGGGACAGGAGCATTTAAAATAAGTTTTAAATAAGATGTTCAATAATTTAGCACTTATGTTATTCCTAGTACGAATATGTGTGTGTGTCTCTGTGTGTTGGAGCGGAACGTAATGAAGTAAGGTGATTTGCCCCTCACACCTCCCTACGCTTGTGGTGGAAGCAGGGGCACGTGAGGGGTGCAAGCGAGAAAACATGCTGAAACGTATGAGCCTAGTAGCAAAATTCCAAAATTAATACCAAATTACTTTGAACGTTAAATGAATCATGTACGATGTGTTGCCCGCCATTACCTTCCACGCGTGTAATGGCCCGCCTCGCGAGAGATAGGGCTTTTTCGTTCTTTGTGTTGCGCGGTTTTGGTGGGTGCATAATGGGAAACACGAAAACAAAAACTGTATGAAAATATTACCTTATTGCTGTGTAGTGCAACTTTCAATGCGGAGGGCAGTCAAACAAAGCTGGGACGAGTATTGTGAGCAAGGAAACACGGAAAGTAAGATATACAATTGAACGATTAGTCAAGAGCGAGTCAGAAAGAGAGCGAAACATAACGCAGCGATCTCTTTGTAGTAAAATTTTTATTCTGTGACTTTTTCACCCTTTTTCGTGTTTGTTTTTTGTGTCTTCTTTGTCCATTGAAATGGGTTTATGGACCGCAGCGAAGAACAGATACAAGAGGGAAATAATAGCAGGACAGTGTAGGAAAGAAGAGAGTGAAAGGGCGCAATAAACGCGGTAAGAAAGGAAACAAACTTTAATTCATATTTAGCCGAACTAAGTTTAATAAATGAAATCTAATTGTGCTTAAACTAATCAATTTAATCAATCACTCTTTAACCTGTATTTGAGAATATATGGATAATCGTAATATAATTTTGGAGCAACAAAAAAAATTACACACAGAGAAATATGTAACGCATTCATAAAATATACATGAGCACAAAGGAGATTTAAGCGATGTAATGAAACTATTCCTACCCTACTACTTAACTTCCCGTCCTATCTCTTCCCCAAATATACAAATTCTGACGTTTTTTTTTTATCCACGTATATACGTTGTGAATGAGTTGAGTATTTTGTTTCAATTATAACAAACCATGTTACAAGCTAGGAGAGCTGCAAAACAAAAGCATACAACAACCAATCACTCCTACAAAGACACACACGTGTTTGCGTCTACACAACCATGTTATTTTGAATGATTTGAACAATAAATTACAGGAAGCCTTTTAACTTTTTTTTTATAATTGGACAGTAACAGAATTACACAACCGAGATATGAAACCAATTTCATTCCCTAGTGCTTTTTTGATAATTTATCGGGCGATATAAAAACAAAACAAAACTCTTTACACCGTGCGTGGGTGTGTATTTGTGGATATGAGTTTCATTGCAATGCTACACCACCTCGCAAGCATATAAGCATACACCTTGTTTTATGAAACAAAAATGCTATCTGGAAGCGCACAATAAGAAGCGTGGTGGAATGTAGGGACAGAAAACAAACGCGGGGCAACGGTATTATATTCTTCTAGTCAAGGTGCTTATTAGTCAAAATTCTACTTCAATTTGGTGGGCAGTGTAGAACTGCTTGCATGAGGCAAGCATATTTAGCAGATACACATAACTCTATTTTTATCAAAGCATACGGAGATAGGGAGGTGAGAGGAAGAATACTAGAGAAAAAGAAAACAATAACGTACACAATATTATTCGTATTTTCAATGTATTTCTGTACCCGGTAGCTGTATTTATTGTCTCTATGTGCGGTTTTGCAATCTGGAAAGCAAGCATATTCAGATAGTATTATGATGCGGACGGCATAGATTGAGGCACTTTTGTTAAGACATACATTTAAAGCGCCCGTTTGTACATGGCTACACGTTTATTTCCACGCAGAGCTACATAACATCTCTCATGGGCAGCACTGTCTATGCCAGTTAACCTTTATCATTTTCTGTAATCCTATCTAACTTATGTTCAATGTAGGTCGATATTCACAATCCTCTGCAAGTGTGTTTGCGTCAAGCTGTTGTTTAAATTAGCAAGGTAAAACAGTGCACATGGGCACCCTCACACACTTAGCGATTTATATCTATATATATATATATATATATATATATATATATACATATATATAGATACATATATATATATATATATATATATATATATATATATATATATATATATATATATATATATATATATATATATATATATATATATATATATGTATATAGATATATATATATATATATATATATATATATATATATATATATATATATATATATATATATACATATATGTTTAAAAAAGTTTTCCAAATCACATAATTTAACGAGCATACATAAAAGAACAAAACAAACTAATATTTTGTATATTACGTAAACTACAATGCAATGAAATTTCACTCCCTTCGTTGCTCGTTGCCCTCAACCTAATCCTTTACCACAGGATGCCACACACCCCTAACTAAAAAGGACGACAATAGCATATGTCTGTTTATGTGACTTGGTGTATCAAAAAGAAATATTGCAATGAATTTTCTTCCACCCGTTCGTCCACTTGCCGCAAATGAAGCAAAGGTAATTCAAGTAAGCATTATGCGTTAGGTTTTCCTGTTTTCATTCGTTTTTCTTCGCACAATGACAGAAAAAATGTTACAAAATGATAGAGCAGCAGAGTGAACAGAGAAGAAATGGGATAAAACAGCATGAGAGAGAATAAGAAAAGAAAACACACGAATGAAACGGGAAAACAAAACATGAGCAAGGACTAAATCAGATCAAAAGGAAATCTCAACAAATGCAGCCGATAAAACTAAAAGAAAATAATCTCCACTCGTTCCCCCTCACGGTGCAAAACAGGTTCAAACTCCAACACAGGGCAATTGAAATATAGTACCACAATTGGATGAAAGAAACGAAAAAATTACCCACAAAACATAGAGCAAATTGGATTTATTCTTTCATTTGAATCAGCGATCTGTGTTGTGTCAGTAGCCTTACCGACTCTATCGCAGCACAGAAATGTTAGTAATTTGGTTAACACTTCCACACAGAAAGAAACAGCGAAAGGTTTGTTACGGTTGAGTAGCATCAGATTGGTTTCTAGTCCAGACCCGGCCTACTTCCATATCATATTGCTCTAAAGATGCGCCTAAAGGTAGGCTATGCGCATCACATTTCTGTGTACGCTTTACGTCTTTCGTTTATTATTTTTCTATTTACAATTATATTTTATGCAACCTGAGCAAATACATACTTTCAACTTTGGCGCTCTTCGCCATGGTTGTATAGTTCTATAAATTCAGGGGCGTAAGCGCTATATTTTTCCACCGCACCAACGTTCATTACTCCCGGTTTGTGTTTGTTGTATTAGCGGAATGCATCGGTGTATGTGAGTGTTAACTTTGCCAGATACACGACATGACGAAAGACTGGACTGTTTTAGATGCGAACAAATTCCATAATGAATTCTAAATCCAGTGTCAGTATTTGAGAACCGTGTGCGTATTTGCTGTCGAAAAGAAACCCCAACAAGCTTACTGGAGCAAAATACATTCAAGCAATTCCTCCAATCCTCTATTCCTCCTTCTCCAAAAGCTTACTGTAGCTAATGAAAGCAAACTAAGGCATGGTAGCGATACTCATACAAAGCAACCCCTAAGCATACGCAGAAACAATGCTGAATATACCCATTTTCGAACTATTAATGTTAAATCTGGCGGTGGGTGAGACAGTGCTTAGGCAAAAGGGAACCGAAAATATACAAATATACAACACAATGAAGGTAGTTTCTTTTAGGGGAAAATTTTATATAAAAAACATGTAAAACTTACGAGAGAGGGGCATTTTTAAAACCCTCAAAATCAAGTAACGTGCGAACAGCCGTATCCGGGTGTCGATTGGTACCGGCATGTCCTACAGGTAGCTAGAGCATCTCTTATTGTGTATGGGTGTGGATCAGTGCAGTGTGCACCATCGAGCAACATAAGGTTTTTATATAAATATATAAAAATGCAGCTTGCAGTGCGGTAACAGCACACATGCCCGCAAACATCCATTTTGAAGTACAAGAAACTGTTTCAAAAGGAAACACACGTAATCGTAAAAGTGAGGTTATATGAACGAGTAGTAGATGAAAACAAACTAGTAATCCGTTTCCATGTGACAGATCTACAATCACCGTTCGTGAAATGAATCGTGAAATGAATTAGTCATTCCATTTTGTTTCGATTTGCAGCCTCTCAAAATGGCTTGCTAATACCAGGAAGCAGTGTTTTTCGGGCGTTAAAAAGGCAAGTAATTTACTAGTACGAATAGAGATTGCTTAAAAGAGCTTCTGGTAATCGGATTGCCTACTGCAAGGCGCAACCTATAAAATAAAATAGTCAAAATGCTCAAAGGTATGCTATTCGAAGAGCAAAATTCACCTTTATCTCGCAAAGCTGTTTTGGAAGCTTGCTATTCTTTTTTTTTTCTTTTTCAAAAGGCTTCAGCCTCACCTTCCAATACATTTTATGCACGAAATCACAAAAGAATTAATCATAAGAAAAAGAACAAATCATTCGCAGTTGCATGCGAGACCAGGAAGACTTCAGGAAGACTTGTATAGGAAAAGGAAAAACTTTGCAACCGTACCCATGTTTGTAGCCACAAAAAGGGGGTCTAAATGGTTATGACAGACAATGCAACCAAACACCAACACGATTTGTGAATCTTATAGGAAAAAAACAAAACATGGATGAGTGATACAAAACGAAACCAACCTAGAATTAAACACCGAATGGAAAGTGTAGCAAAAGTATTGTGCGCATACCCGGCTGAATTAAGCGAAGTGACAGCCTACCTTCATAGTGGATTGTAGCATGGTCCTTGCCATGGCATACTCCTATCATCATTATCGACATTTTTAAATCGCCGGCTCATATTCCCATTTGTCCCAACCCATGAGTTCCCACTGTTCCCACCATCCTAGTACATCATTAAACTAATGTCGTCCACAAACATATGAAAAATAATCAGGCGGGAATGGGTAAGCCAGTTGAGCAATCCCTCCAAGGATGCACAGAAAAAGCAAAAATAAAACGAAAAACGAGTCATCGAGTCAAAACAGTAGCCGTAGCAGACTATTTTCCAGCCCAATTTTCATACAAACTGGTGGAGAATATCTTAATATTTAAAAGAACAGATATATAATATAACTAATTGATTGAATAGTATAAGCAACGGTAATGGACTAGCAGCTGATTCCACGGTACCGAAATACCACACCGTTATTGGTTCCACATAAAATGTGGCTTCCAGGCATCCCATTATACGTCAGTGTCGTATTATATGTGAATTTGTGTCATTACTGCTTTATCTACGGGTGCACTGTTCGTCTTCGATAGGAACTACATATTTCTGGAAAGGGTCAACAAGAGCAGAACCCTTGCTGTTTAAGACAGATACACGTTTCCAATGTGAATACGTTACTTCCCGTTTTTCTTCGAATAAATGTCATTTATGTTCATTTTACTCTTCCTATTTGTCCGATACCCTTTCGCCAATGAAAGCATAGTATGTTTGCCATAGCCCAACCTCCGGTATAACCGACTGTTGGATAGGATGAACTGGGCGAAGTGGGAGAGCAGGAAGAGGATGATTTAATATAAAATAATCGTGCAACAGACAATTAACTTACTGCAAAAAAAAACAAACATTCAAATATTGATGTGAGGAGATCTAAAGAGAACTAGAGCTGATAGAAAACAGAAACAGAATCCAGCAAAACAATATCAGTATTCAAAGCATACACGAACATCCATTCAATCGATTGCAAGAAAAGCTATTGAATGTGGTAACTAGGCGAGAAAGCCATAAATATTGAAACCCAGCGTGAAGGAAGACGATTTAAAACAATGAAAGCAAATAAGCAACATGCGCGCAAACATTATACCAAACACAAACATAAGACAAAATTGTATGTTACTTCTGGAGATTTAAAACCAAAAACACAAAGCTGACAATTCGATAATAAATCAGAAAACAAAAATCGTCCATGTGTCGATATTTGCTTGCCATGCGGTGCCATTTATTGAGAAAATCCACTGAGTGGCACTAAACTTGCTGTTGGAATGTTGAACAGTACACCGTCAGGGGCCCCTTCGATCATCAGTCACAGGTTATAAAATTTTTGCTGACGGGGGGGGGGGGGGGAGGGGTGCAAGTCTCGCCAGCCTCGGGGCCCCAACGGCCACCCTACCGGGGGCCCTTGTCGCTTATACTTATACTTCATACGGCATACTATAGAATGGCGATCTACCCCTAAATCGGCGGGGCCCCAGGCCACCGCCTAATCCGCCTACCGTTAGATCCGCCACTGGGCCTATAGCTCTAGTGGGTTTGGCTTTGAGTGACTTATTTATTACCATAGCAGGATAGTCAGTCCTACGATATGGGGACACGGTCTATTCGGGGCTTGAACCCATGACAGGCGTGTTGTTAAGTTCAACTCGTATGACGAATCATTGACGTCTACATGTTACCTTTTTTTTCTTTTAATTTTCGTTCAGATAGTAAAATGGTGATTTTTTTGTTGCGGTTCATGAAAATTGTCTTCATACATAGCCATCCAGGCGATCTTTCTTGCGGCAACCATCTACCCTTGGGCTAAGCGTTTAAACATTCTTGCATTTTGTGTGTCTGCATTTTGCTTACATTGGTGATTATCGACCAAAGCGGCATTCCGATAGTAAACGATTGGACACTGCCCCAGGGAGTGGTGTCCTTTCTCTGTGGCATTGGGAAAATTTCACCCCACCAAGCCAAGGAGGTAGAATAAATAACTCGCTTTTCAATCAAACCCTCGACCGGTAAGGAAGGAAGGATAGGCTACGGTTCTTGAGGGGTTTTTTGTTCTCTTTTTTTTTTTTTGTTGGATGCTGCGAGAGTATGCTGAGCACACCAACAACAACAAAACTCTCACATCAGATAAGAATGGTCCACCTGTTCGGCGATCAGAAAGAGACGGAAAGCGAAAGAAAGAAGGAAAGAGAGTTGGAGCAAGATAAATCCAGCGTGTACACTACCGAGAGGTGAACAGAATATATCCGACACCCAATCTGCAGCGCATGCGCATGCTTATACGAAGGACATTCGGGGCGAGCGAGTTTCCAGCATCCCGAGCGAGATGCTCTAGTTTCCGCCCGAGAATTCCAACTGACATGCGCCCATCTCCACCGAGGATGCGCGCTCTCTTGCCAAGTGAGCAGGGATGGAGGGAGACGAATGATCCACGAACTCATCCGAAAACCCCATAAGGCGGCCTCGCACTACCATGGCATGGTTAGCAGTCAGCAGCTTGCGTTGTTATCAGCAACAGCGGCAGCAGCTCTGCCATACAGGGTAGCCTTGCCCCAAAATCATCGCCCCAACTGGACGACGGCCCGCGGTAAGTTGTGTGCTCTCTTCCTCTCTCCTTTTCCTTCCTTTCTCCATCTCTCCCTCTCTTTCTTTCTCTCTCTCTCTCTCTTACTCATTTGCTCCTCGTCTATCACATCCCCAAAATCCTCCAAAACGTCTCGCGCATTCTCATGTGTAAACTTTAACCCACAAACACACACGCGGACGCACACGAACGCAATACGTACACACGGAGGTGTGTTTGTGTGTTTGTGGTGTTAAGGAAATCGATAAACTATTATTTGCACCACAGTTTGCGCGTTGCTCGATTGCACTAAAGCTACCCGTGTTCTCTTGTTCTTGTAAAAAAAAACAAAACCACAACAAATTTTACAGGCGGCAGTAGCGAGAGCGAGCGTGCTAGCACACTACTACCACTCTACCAGCACGCACGCAGCACGCAAGGATCTGCAGCACTGAAGGTGTGTGTGTGTGTATACGCGTGTGTTTGCCGCACGCGTATATGTGGTAGTGGCGGCAGTGTTTCGTTCACAGATAAAGGAGTGCCCCGCAGTTTAGAGGAAATTCACAGCAATTCGCGATAACGTGATACCGTGAACACAAAAGAGGGATTTGTCGGTGAGTGACAGTGCGTGCATGTGTGTGTATGTGAATCTGCCCCCCATTCATCACGCCATGTCCAGCTAACTGAGTAAAGTACACCGCGTAGGTGCCTTTCCTTCATCTCCCTCTTCCCATCCATCTCTACTGGCAGTGGGTGAGGAAAGGCGTTTCCTCGCTGTGGTATTTTCCTTACCCCAACCCAACCCATCCCACCACATCCACACTTCTATCTCTCTCTCTCCAACGTCACACACACTCGTGCACGTTCGGGAGTGCACACGCACTCGCGTGTTAGTGCGATACCTGGTACGATTCGGTTATGTCGCACGGCGATCCTTTCCGCGATTAGCCGTAGTCGTCCTCGTCGTCGTTCCAGAGCGTGTGAAACACCTGGTGGAGGTGGTGCTGCAGTGTGTAGAAGGTACTGCTAGCTGCTCTGGCACGCCAGTAACTCGTTGGAAAGTTGAGGCGCTGGGGTACAGCAGCACACGAGCGGTGAGGCGTTGGCCCTCGTGACGTGGCGTGACGTTGTGCAGTAATCGGAAGAAACGGGTATCACATTGCGGGCAAGATGCGTCCGAGTGTGCTAATCCTGTCGGTGCTGTTAGCGCTGCAGCAGTATCTAGGGATGGGTAAGTTTGACACGAAGCTTAGGGGTCCCAAAGGTGTGTCTGCCTTCTCCAGACGTACAACTTCTTTGTTGCGATGCTCCATCAAACTAACCCATATTTTCACCACCCTTGTGTCTTGTAACAAATGCATCCACGCGACAACCAGGGTCATGTTCGGAGGACGAGGAACGGCTGGTGCGTGACCTGTTTCGCGGTTACAACAAGCTCATTCGCCCGGTACAAAACATGACACAGAAGGTGGACGTGCGGTTCGGACTCGCCTTCGTGCAGCTGATTAACGTGGTATGTAATGGCAACTGCAAACGGACTCCTTCAAACTGACCTCCAGTCTGACTATCTGTCTCTTATATCTTCCATCCAGAACGAGAAGAATCAGATTATGAAATCGAACGTGTGGTTGCGGTTGGTGTGGAGCGACTATCAGCTGCAATGGGACGAGGCTGATTACGGCGGCATCGGGGTACTGCGGCTGCCCCCAGACAAGGTCTGGAAGCCGGACATTGTGCTGTTCAACAAGTACGATCACTGCACGCCCGGTGCACCGCTGCCAATCCTCAAACATACAAGTTAACAGAACACTCTCCTTTCTCCCTTTAACCTTTCCCGATAGTGCCGATGGTAACTACGAGGTGCGCTACAAATCAAACGTGCTGATCTACCCGAACGGTGAGGTACTGTGGGTACCGCCCGCCATCTATCAAAGCTCCTGCACGATCGACGTCACCTACTTCCCGTTCGACCAGCAGACCTGCATCATGAAGTTCGGTTCGTGGACGTTCAACGGTGATCAGGTGTCGCTAGCCCTCTACAACAACAAGAACTTCGTCGACCTGTCCGACTACTGGAAGTCGGGAACGTGGGACATTATCGAAGTGCCCGCCTACCTCAACGTGTACGAGGGCAATCCGACCGAGACGGACATCACATTTTACATCATTATCCGGCGCAAGACACTCTTCTACACGGTCAACTTGATACTGCCCACCGTGCTGATCTCGTTCTTGTGCGTGCTCGTCTTCTACCTGCCTGCCGAGGCGGGTGAAAAGGTGACGCTCGGCATCAGCATTCTCCTGTCACTGGTTGTGTTTCTGTTGCTGGTTTCGAAAATTTTGCCACCCACCTCGCTGGTGCTGCCACTGATCGCCAAGTATCTGCTGTTCACCTTTATCATGAACACGGTCTCGATCCTGGTGACGGTGATCATCATCAACTGGAACTTCCGCGGTCCGCGCACGCACCGGATGCCGATGTGGATCCGGTCCGTCTTTCTGCACTATCTGCCCGCGATGCTGCTGATGAAGCGCCCGCGCAAGACGCGCCTGCGCTGGATGATGGAGATGCCGGGCATGAGCGTGCCGCCGCAGCCGCACACCCACCCGTCGTATGGATCGCCCGCCGAGATACCGAAGCACATTAGTGCGCTCGGCGCGAAGCAGTCGAAGATGGAGGTGATGGAGCTGTCCGATCTGCACCATCCGAACTGCAAGATGAACCGGAAGCTGAACAGTGGCGATCTCGGGATCGGCGCGGATAGCTGCCGCCGGGAGAGCGAAAGCTCTGACTCAATCTTGCTGTCGCCCGAGGCTAGCAAGGCGACCGAGGCAGTCGAGTTCATAGCCGAGCATCTGCGCAACGAAGATCTGTACATACAGGTAGGTGGGAGGGGAATGTGGGAGGATCGCATTATTTTTGCAAGAACTAGAAGCCTACTGATAGCTTGACTTTTCTCTCGATCTCGATGCAGACACGGGAGGATTGGAAGTACGTCGCGATGGTGATCGATCGGTTGCAGCTTTACATTTTCTTCATCGTCACCACGGCCGGTACGGTCGGTATACTGATGGATGCGCCGCACATCTTCGAGTACGTCGATCAGGACCGCATCATCGAGATCTACCGTGGCAAGTAAAGGATAGGGGCAAGCATCCAACAACCACACAAATGCACACACACACACACACACACACACACACACACACACACACACACACACACACACACACACACACACACACACACACACACACACACACACACACACACACACACACATACAGACACGCATAGAACACATACAACTGTAACCTCCAAGTGCACAATGTGGCATGGCTGAAACGAAGAAGCGCTGTTGGCCGCGCTTCCGGCTCGAGAGTGGTCTCGAATGCGGTACCCTCCCTTTCAGCAATAGTTCATTTTTTAGGGTGAGTCATATACCCGTCCGCACAATCCTCGATCAAACAGCACTTCATCGGATGGCAGGCCCACGTTCAACTACTTCGCTATTTCGGACAGATAGTCATCGGTCCAGTGCCTGATAAGTATATAAGGTGCAATCTGTCTAGTTCACACTCGCGGTGAGGCACGGTTCCCGCAACCATAGAAAAGCAAGAAGAAGGAAAAAATCAACAATCGTAATGCATTTTGTCAGGTTCGTTAAATAGTTGCCTAGACATCGTTTACCCCATTAATTGCCAGTAAGGAAGACATAAGTAAGAGAGCGACGAAGAGAAATATAGAGCGAGAGAGAGAGAGAGAGAGAAAGAGAAAGAGAGCGAGTGAGAGAGAGAAAGAGAGATAGAAAGAAAGAGAGAGAGAGAGAGAGAGAGAGAGAGAGAGAGAGAGAGAGAGAGAGGGGGGGGGGGGGGGGAAGAGAGAGGAAGAGAGAGATAACGAATGAAAGCCGGTCAACACTGGTACCACAATAGCCAATACACATCAGCGTTGCGCCAGCCATACGTTAAGTTTCTGTAGATACTACCTTATAGTTTAATTGCAATAACCAACATGCGGGTAATTGGGGAAGCAATAGTATTCGCCATCTC
Source organism: Anopheles coluzzii (assembly GCF_943734685.1). Classification (NCBI taxonomy): domain Eukaryota; kingdom Metazoa; phylum Arthropoda; class Insecta; order Diptera; family Culicidae; genus Anopheles; species Anopheles coluzzii. The sequence goes on from NC_064669.1 coordinate 18,729,403, forward strand.
GTTGCTGCTAGACAGTGTGCTGCCTGCCCAAACGTTGCTTACCGTCGAATTGAAGCAATTCTTGTACTTGTTTTATGTGACAGATAGAGAGAAGATGAGAGAGATCCGGAAAACATGAAAAAGATAAAAAAGAAATAAATAGAGCAAGAGAGAGAAAGAGATAGACAGATAAAGAGAAAGAGAGAGAGGGAGAGAGAGAGAGAGAAAGAGAGAGAGGGGAGGGAGAAGCAGAATAAGTTAAGAAACGCTGCACAACCATTATAGCAAACAATAAGAAAGGAACTTTTACCGTCATAAGCAGCAGCAGCCACACACATGTTCATCCAACAGCATTAACCCTACACTTTACACAGTTACACGATCGCACATACACATGTAGTGTTTGTTGTACAGCTTGGCGGAAAATAGCGTCTGCAGGTTTGCTAATCAACCACTAACGACAAAGGACAGTCGTCAAATTGGTATAACACTCTGCCGAAACGCCAATATGTAGCTCATACGAGTAAGAGAGAGATAGTTAAATAGAGAAAGGAATAAAGAGGAGAGAGAGAGAGAGAAAGAGAGAGAGAGAAAGGAATAAAGAGGAGAGAGAGAGGTAGAGTGAAAAAGGAGGGAAGAGAAAGAGAGATGAATGAAGAGGACAACAATGCTTCAATCAGAGTATTAAAAGGGGAAGCAATTTGCCAAGGTCGTTGACTGTTAATTTTTTTATATCGAATAATCTTTAAGTAGCTCAATATTACCTATTCGTTAAAGTACGATCCAACGGAAGGAAGAAATGGGGATACATCTATAAGGAGAGTAGCAAAACTATAACTATTCGAATGTTGGCACGTTTAATTAAAGAAAGTGCAAGAAAACTGGAGAGCGAGACAGAGCGAAAAAGCGATAGGCTAAACCAAAAGGCAATACGTGTTTCGCGAAAAATAGCAGGATTTCCCTTTTCCCCTGTAACTCTTCAATGTTGTGGAGCTGTACCCACATTGAGGGTAAATGGAAGAAACGAGTAAAAGCTAGTCAACTGCAATTTCTATAAAACAAAACTAACTAACAAAAAAAAACGTCGTGTTTAAACCGATAAGTTGGATAACAATAACAAAACAAAAAAAAAGCAAAAGACTATTTAATGTGTGTGTGTGTCTTGTTTTCTGTGACGCCCTTGGCACCGATGGCATTATTAGCAAAACGGCAACTTGTGGCCGGTAGGAGGAATAGAGGACAAGAAGAAATATGTTGTGTCTCCACGGGACATAACAAGAAAGAGCTTTGTTTCCGATGTTAATAATGGTAACGAGCAAGGATGATTGGTTTTGTTCTTTTTATATATCTGTCATGTTGTTCGAAGTTAGCGAATAGATGGAGAAAAGGAGAGAGCGTGTGAAGAATACTAAAAAAACACTATCCTATCAGTTGAACTAATAACCTATAAGCAATTGTATCTAATTAAACAAAAGCAAAGACACGCACAGAAACAAATTTGTAAGTTAACCTGTCTACTGTGTACGGGAAACCGACTCACGAGACAAACAACAACAACAACAACAACAAAAACACACACAAACGAGTATTTTATTATCGTCTATACATCCCTAGTACATTTTCAACTAACGTTTATGTACGAAACGAAAAACATAACATTATCGTAAACCAAACACTAGAGTGGAGGTGCCCAGACAACGCAGATCGGAAAGCCAAACAAGTAAGCAAATAAGAACAAACAACCTACAAACCACACATATACAACTGCAAACGGAAAGCAAATTACACTCATTACTCATTACGCGTATTACGTATACATCAAACCAAAACCCTTATACGAACAGCAACTTATAACATAACATAGGACCCTTATAAAATAGCAATGCATTACGTCGTAACCGGAAATAACTGAGGAAGGAAAACTGTGAAACCGTGTGTATGGCAGAGAAAAAGATGAAAGAGGAGCCGCATATAGATGATGCCGAAGCAAGTACCAGTTCTTCGGAACAAAGTCCTAGGGTAATATTGCATGAATGTTTTCTATAACCTAACAAACAAACAAAAAAACGAACAAATAAATAAAACAAAACATTAAAAAAACACACACACAAACAATACGCTAAACCTTGGTGAGGGTGCGAGCTAAATAGAGGAAAAAAAGAAAAAAATAATTCACAACCTGCAACAAAAGTTGAAAATAAGATAATGAAGCTCCAAAATTCGAACAACATCCATTATTTTGGTTTGTGCACTAACAATGAGCGCAAAAAATCAAAACAAAAACAAAAGAGTTTGACAGAAAACAAACCCGAACACAAATATGCACCCAAAAACCCATGACATTTGCAAAAGAAAGCGCGTGATATACAATTCACAATAATTTAGTAAATAATAGAGCAACGAGCGAAAGCGTGTAAAACGACGGAGCGTTACGTGTAAACTATGTTAAGCATTTCTGAAAATGAACTAAACACAAAACGTTAGAATGCATACCGGAATGTGTAATAGAAAGAACGTAAAAAATAAATCAAGTATGGTACTAAAGACAAAACTTAAGACAAAATTGAAGACGGTCAAGCAAAAATAAACAAACAATCGAGCTGGTTGAAAAACAACATAGGGAAACGGAAACAACAGCAGCCATAAAGCACAACGGTGCGGAGAGAAAAGAAATCACAACACAAACCGGTCAAAAAGTCTAGTGCGAATTTACTCAATAGTAAAATTGAAAATGTAATTGTCAAAGCGAAACTTTGACACAGCGCGTTAGCTAAACATAATTATTCTGATACGGTGGAAATTTGGATGAAGCATGTTTTAATTTCGTTCTCATACACGTTTATATCCAGGAACAGTAAGAGATGAAAGTGGAATTGAAAATGAAAAAAAATGGCACTGAGTTTCTGTTTCTGCCTGCAACACGTTTTGTGCTCTGTGGTTCTTAACCAATACTTCCAGCAGCTATTATAAAGCAATCAAAAACCAATATGGCTTCACCGGTCGTAATCTTCTTCCTGCTCATCGCAAACACGCTAGCAGCAACAAACAAAAGCGAAATAAGTATTTCAATATGTATGCCGGCCGGCACTGACACGTTTCTGCACATTAATCCAACAAATTTGCTGACCTGGCCAACACACACACGCACACATACTCGTGCACGAAACGTTGAAGAAAAATAGATCAGAATAACAAGAAAATTACATTTAAAAAAGTACGTAATACATTAAGCAAATCCAGAAAAAAAGGAGCCACGACAATTTGATACTATCCGAGGCAATACAATGAAAATTACAAGGATACATTTGAATGCACGAGTGAGCGTGTCTCCTCTCAGTGTGTGTGGGTGTGCCATTTGTGTCAGAAATCAGAAGAAAAAATCGAGATAAGTCTTACAGCAAAAACAAACAAAACGAAATCGACATCCGTTTGCAGCCCTTAACCCCCGGGAAAAGCAGCACAGGACATTCGGTGCACGTTTGCATATGTTTACGTAGGTTGCTGATTCAATTATCGAACATTACGAGTAAAATATATTGTATTGGATACACATTTTTAATGAAACAATTGCAGAAAAACAACAAATAGTGGATAATTTTAACAAACTCGTGTTTTGGTTATTTATTTTTCTTGTGTGTTTATTCTTCACATCTGCTCGAAACACACTAGACCCTTCAATTAAGACGTGCTTGAAGAATGAAAAAATCGCCTATCAACGTTTTGTTCAACGCTGAGTTCACAGTTTTAGAAGTTGACGCCTCGTTAAACTAGAAGGGGTCAGGAGCGTTTAAAATTATCTACGTAAAACGTTAGTTTCTTGAAAGTGTGTGGAATAATAAGTGCTTATTCTGTACTCACCGGAAAGTTTTCTACGATCGTAGATTTGTAAAGAAGCTTGAAAATTTCATGAATGTTTTTAGTAAAATCTCTACGATCGGAAAGAAATTAAAGGTTAAAAAAGTATGGAAAATTAATGAGCTCTTAGACTTTTTTGACTGAGATGCTGAAAATATTGTTCGACCAGAAACATTTTCGATCAGCTCACGCAAAGTAACATGAAAATCCATTATTCACACTCTTTCGAATTCTTTGTGTGCACCCAGAAATTGATTTTTACATAAAGATAATAGATTTGAAATCAATGTATGAATGTATATAACCAAATTGATAAGCAAATGATCAAATGGGTAGAATTTTCCATGTAAAGGTTACCCAGATTTTTAACACTTCTTGCGCCGCAATATATGAATTCGTATGACGGCTTTGCTCCCCGCACAGCCATGTATCTGAAGCTCAGTGATTATCTTGAGAACGAATGAGGTACGACAACGCTACACAGCGTTACACATTACAACGACAATGAAACAAAAGAGTGATAACAATAACAATCGTTCGAAAAATTGTCGTTCTAATGCAAAAGTAATGCGTAAAATATGGTAAACCATCATTTTATTTCACGTTTGACAACCGCTTCGATCGTTGCAGCTTTGATCAAGTTTGTGAAAGTCGTTGAGTACATGGAGCATGACATGCGGAATGTCTACATCTTTTCCAAAACAAAGAGTTGATCGCTAGATAGTCGCTGGCTGTTTTCATACGGATCACAGCAGGTTTTGAAGATGCCAAGACTAGAAAGAGTATACACAGCCAGAGATGACTATTTGTAGTCTTGCATAGAGTTACTTACTTACTTACTTATCCGCCGCTACGCTTTGCGATCTTGGTCTGCCTCAGGAGTGTCCGAAACCGCTCACGGCCTCGCGCCTTCGTCTGCTAGTCCGTTATTCCGGCCTTAATGGCGGACGCCTCCACGCCACCTCAGCCACCTTGCCTCCCTAGTTTGAGCCTACCATACCTTCTCTGTCCTTGTGGACGGCCCAAAAAGACTTTACGGGTCGTCCGTTTCCATGCGTACAACATAGTCAGCCCACCGGAGCATGGTGAGTTTGATACACTGCATGACAGTGAGGTCGCCATACATCTCGTATAGCTCGTCATTAAAGCGCCTCCTCCATTTTTCTTCCACACATACGGGACCAAGTATCCTTCTGAGAATATTCCTCTCGAATGCGGCCAGAAGGGTTTCATCAGATTTGGACAGTGCCCATGTCTCAGAGGCATACGTGAGTACTGGTACTGTATAAGTACTATATAGTCCCAGCTTCGTCCGTCGTGACAGGTTCTTTGAGGTGAACTAATTTTTCAGGCTGTAGAAAGACCGGTTGGCAGCCATCATCCTTGCATGCAGCTCAGCTATCATGCTATATTTGTTGCTGATCTTTGCCCAAGAAAGGTGAATTGAGGGACCACTTCAAAAGTGCGTTCATCTATCTGTTGGACAGGCAAGCCCATCCCGCTGCCGCACTTTGGTGGTAGCAAAAGGTCCTGAGCGTTTCCCATCCACTTTCACCTGGCAAGTGACGTTGGGTATAGTCAGTGCTGCAAAATGTCACTATCAATGTCATACAAAAATCTGACTGAAACAAAATCCATATCAGCGTCACGTACTCAATTGTGACAATCAGAGGTGATACTCAGAACGGTTGGTGTGACTAATACATGTTCATGACATGTTTGCGACCATCGCTTGGTCAGTCACTATATCACGACTTTTTTTTTGTTGTGATAAATTTTGCAAAATGTCACTGACATAGTCATGACAAATTCTGGCTGAAACAAAATCATCTGTGGTTCTTGGAACCACTCGCACGCAATGCATATCTCCCGTGACCATCGCGATGATCAACGACTGCAAATGTCGCGACCAAGTGATTGAACACGAGTTGGTTGCACACAATGTCACCAAGCATGCGATGGTCGCACCAACTGTTTGAGGCTCGCCTCTGATCTTCGCAGTAGAGCTCGTGCATCGCGAATAAATGCCCTAGCCGCAAAATTGAAGATTTCGGACGTCGTGTGGACGTCGTGTGGACGTCCACCCGACGTCCACACGACGTCCGGTTTAAGAGGTTACTCGACCAAGCGAATTTTTTTAGACGATTTTTATGGCAAAAATTGTGGCGGATTTCCCAGGGTTGTTGTATCGAATAGCAGCCACAAAAAATAAATTTTATGGACGGCTAGAAAAAAATGAATCTTGCCCTCCCCCTTACTCCTTCGTGGTCGGTAGTTGCGATCACACCAGCTGTTCATATGATGGTGGTGGGAGTGATATCGCTTATCTTCTGTCTTCTTTATCCGTTCTACCAGATCATACGCGTTTTCAGTGACGTCCTTCCCCACCTCCTTCGTTTTCCCAGTTATTGGCAGTTATTGGCGAATGCTTGACCTTGTATGAGCGCGCTTGACTTGGGGTTATTGTTTTTTTCCTTCCCGTTTTTTTTTGGCTGCTGATGCATTGCGCGTTGGCTAGAGCGCCGTCGTTCGAATCTGGATACGATCAACGCGCAAGTTGTCGTGTGGATGGAATCGATTTACCGTCCGAGCTATTTTCCGGATCGATTGAATGCATGCTTCGTACTGGTTTTATGTTATTTGTTAGTGCAGTTAGTTGCACTTGTGCAAAAAAAAAAAAATAATAATAATTCAAACATTCAATGCACTAGTCCGCTCATGTTAAGCCAACCAATGCTTAGTTAATGTCAACGGAAGGTCAAATATTAAAATGAGGGATTTCATTGAACACATATTGTCTTTCCATTTTTTTTTTCTTCAATAATGTACAAACCCTCCAGTCTTCTCCCACCCCTCCCTCCCTCCCTCTCTCCCTCCCACCGGATTGAAGGTTAGGATTTACCGACCATGGTGTACCCTTTTAATTCTAATTATCGGGGTCTATTGTTCGGAAGAGAAAAAGAAACGTCTCCCCTGCCTCTCGCTCGATGCTGTAAGCGAGGAGCGACCCGCCCCGGCTTGGCTGACGCATGCATCGCTCGCGTTGCCTGGCTTGCTCCTTCTCTCGCCTTTTTTGGAGACGCATCATCGTTGCGGATGGTGCTGCGCGGCCATGTCGCTGCCTGGAGGATGGCATAGAAAGTTATGTTCTAGCCCGTCGCTGTCCTGGCGATTGACGCAGCATGCGTAAGTGGCGTTTATGTTGCATACATAGTCGATAGCGCTGCGGCTGCGCTCGGGGATTGGCTGTGGCGAACGGCCCCCGGGAGCCTCAAATGCCGGTGATGCAGCCGATCCTTTCACGCACAAAGCTGCTCCACGCGTCCCCGCATTTTATGGATGGCTTGGTTAGATTTAGCTGCCCCTCGTTGTCGTACTACCCGAACACAACACAACAACATGACCGTCCTGCGTTCAAGCCCCGTTTGATCCTAGTGGCCCAGGACTGCCTGTCTCGCTATGGGTAAACTAATTAGTAACAGGTCACGTCAACTCGTACGACTTAGCAACATGCTCGCCATGAGTTCAAGCCTCGTATGGACCGTCTCTCGTAGCAACGGCTAACTATCCGGCATGACCGCGTAGGTCGTTGCGCCAAGAAGAAGAAAGGAGTGGCTGAGGGAGACAGAAAAGCAATGGTTGCTGTGTCAAATAAGAAAAATATGAAGAAGCTTTGTACGATCCGCAGCTCATAAGATTGATGTGTACAATTTGGACAATACAGAAGGAAGAACATCGATTTTCAAAAATCTTGATTTTGATTTTGATCAAAATCAAAATTTTGATCCCTTCCTGTGTGTCCTCCCCGTTCCTGTATGCTCCCTCCAGTTCGCTTCGCGCTCGTCCCCCATTGTTTAGAACCCATCGTCGCTTCGGAACAGTAAACGCTACTACACGCAATCCCCGCTTTCATTTTCTCATCTCACCTCTTCGACTATCACCCTTCCTGGTCCTCCGGTTCCTTCCGCTCTTGTTAGCTCCCCATTTATTTACTCGCTTACCCCTTCTTTCCTTCCCATTCCTTTTCTTTCGTATTGCTGTTCAATAATGCTAGCATAGTTTAGAATAACAAATGTAAACTGTATTTGCCGTAAGCCTTAAGGCAAACAATAGTGAAGTGCGGGCGGATTAACCAGTACACAAACTAAGTGGCCGCGTGAGGTCCCGAGGAAGGATCCTTCGTAATCCTTTTTTTGTCGAAACCATCCGTAAACGATCCAGTTCATTTGTTTCGACTCGAACTCGTTGCACCCACGGGTCGAATTGGCGCCTGCCGAACTACCTAGCGCACTCGCTGACCACATACCAGCGCTCCATGGAACCACTTGGTCGATTGCAGCCCGTGGCCGATAAGACCCCACAGCTCCCTGCCATCTCCCTGCTCTCTTTGTTGTACAGGTTATTTCGCCATCCCCCACGTACCGAGGCCGCGTTCAGCATTGCAAGCTCATAGCCTCCCGTACACATTTTCTTCTTCTTCTTTGACGTAACGAACAATGCTGTAGACAGGGCTGAAACGACTTCTTAACCTTACTCAAATCACGCTATCGGATAGTCGGTTCTTGCTATCTGGGGAATGGTCCGGATAAGAATCGATCTCGTCCGGTCTCGTAGCAACCGGTCTCATCACAGCATGCGTTCAATGAGTCGGGGCGCTGGTCGAAGAGAGCACCAGAGTGACGATGAAAAGATTGCAGCAGATTGCCGTTTGGTTTAAAGGGTATACAATATGCGGTATTTAATTGTTGCTCGACTGCAGAAAAAGTTTACCAAAATGTGTCCCAAATCTACAAACATCATAACATCTGTGTTTGTGGTTGTGTTAGTCACAAAACGCATTAGGTGCAGTGCGGCACATAAACGTGCACGAATTGGTACATCATTTGGTGTGCCAGAGCCATTGCATCTAACAATTTACCCTTTAATTAACTTAACTTCCTTTAACGCATCAAGAGGATTCGCAGGCAATGTCACACACGGGAAAAACAAGGACAAAGAAAACTCCCTCACGTGCGAGAAAGAGCAGCAACAACCATAACGTTGAGCCGATACAATGGAGAGAATGCGACGGGACATCATCGTCTGTGCGCGAGAGTGAAACAAAAGACAGAACCATAATCTTCCCATCCATAATCAACAACCATAATTCGTGTGTGTCTGTTCGCCCCATACAAATGGCATAATTTTTATTTTCGCTTGGTCGAAAATCGCGGCGAAAACCCGATTTTGCGGCTGGGGGATGATCAACGACTGCAAATGTCGCGACCAAGTGATTGAACACGAGTTGGTTGCACACAATGTCACCAAGCATGCGATGGTCGCACCAACTGTTTGAGGCTCGCCTCTGATCTTCGCAGTAGAGCTCGTGCATCGCGAATAAATGCCCTAGCCGCAAAATTGAAGATTTCGGACGTCGTGTGGACGTCGTGTGGACGTCCACCCGACGTCCACACGACGTCCGGTTTAAGAGGTTACTCGACCAAGCGAATTTTTTTAGACGATTTTTATGGCAAAAATTGTGGCGGATTTCCCAGGGTTGTTGTATCGAATAGCAGCCACAAAAAATAAATTTTATGGACGGCTAGAAAAAAATGAATCTTGCCCTCCCCCTTACTCCTTCGTGGTCGGTAGTTGCGATCACACCAGCTGTTCATATGATGGTGGTGGGAGTGATATCGCTTATCTTCTGTCTTCTTTATCCGTTCTACCAGATCATACGCGTTTTCAGTGACGTCCTTCCCCACCTCCTTCGTTTTCCCAGTTATTGGCAGTTATTGGCGAATGCTTGACCTTGTATGAGCGCGCTTGACTTGGGGTTATTGTTTTTTTCCTTCCCGTTTTTTTTTGGCTGCTGATGCATTGCGCGTTGGCTAGAGCGCCGTCGTTCGAATCTGGATACGATCAACGCGCAAGTTGTCGTGTGGATGGAATCGATTTACCGTCCGAGCTATTTTCCGGATCGATTGAATGCATGCTTCGTACTGGTTTTATGTTATTTGTTAGTGCAGTTAGTTGCACTTGTGCAAAAAAAAAAAAATAATAATAATTCAAACATTCAATGCACTAGTCCGCTCATGTTAAGCCAACCAATGCTTAGTTAATGTCAACGGAAGGTCAAATATTAAAATGAGGGATTTCATTGAACACATATTGTCTTTCCATTTTTTTTTTCTTCAATAATGTACAAACCCTCCAGTCTTCTCCCACCCCTCCCTCCCTCCCTCTCTCCCTCCCACCGGATTGAAGGTTAGGATTTACCGACCATGGTGTACCCTTTTAATTCTAATTATCGGGGTCTATTGTTCGGAAGAGAAAAAGAAACGTCTCCCCTGCCTCTCGCTCGATGCTGTAAGCGAGGAGCGACCCGCCCCGGCTTGGCTGACGCATGCATCGCTCGCGTTGCCTGGCTTGCTCCTTCTCTCGCCTTTTTTGGAGACGCATCATCGTTGCGGATGGTGCTGCGCGGCCATGTCGCTGCCTGGAGGATGGCATAGAAAGTTATGTTCTAGCCCGTCGCTGTCCTGGCGATTGACGCAGCATGCGTAAGTGGCGTTTATGTTGCATACATAGTCGATAGCGCTGCGGCTGCGCTCGGGGATTGGCTGTGGCGAACGGCCCCCGGGAGCCTCAAATGCCGGTGATGCAGCCGATCCTTTCACGCACAAAGCTGCTCCACGCGTCCCCGCATTTTATGGATGGCTTGGTTAGATTTAGCTGCCCCTCGTTGTCGTACTACCCGAACACAACACAACAACATGACCGTCCTGCGTTCAAGCCCCGTTTGATCCTAGTGGCCCAGGACTGCCTGTCTCGCTATGGGTAAACTAATTAGTAACAGGTCACGTCAACTCGTACGACTTAGCAACATGCTCGCCATGAGTTCAAGCCTCGTATGGACCGTCTCTCGTAGCAACGGCTAACTATCCGGCATGACCGCGTAGGTCGTTGCGCCAAGAAGAAGAAAGGAGTGGCTGAGGGAGACAGAAAAGCAATGGTTGCTGTGTCAAATAAGAAAAATATGAAGAAGCTTTGTACGATCCGCAGCTCATAAGATTGATGTGTACAATTTGGACAATACAGAAGGAAGAACATCGATTTTCAAAAATCTTGATTTTGATTTTGATCAAAATCAAAATTTTGATCCCTTCCTGTGTGTCCTCCCCGTTCCTGTATGCTCCCTCCAGTTCGCTTCGCGCTCGTCCCCCATTGTTTAGAACCCATCGTCGCTTCGGAACAGTAAACGCTACTACACGCAATCCCCGCTTTCATTTTCTCATCTCACCTCTTCGACTATCACCCTTCCTGGTCCTCCGGTTCCTTCCGCTCTTGTTAGCTCCCCATTTATTTACTCGCTTACCCCTTCTTTCCTTCCCATTCCTTTTCTTTCGTATTGCTGTTCAATAATGCTAGCATAGTTTAGAATAACAAATGTAAACTGTATTTGCCGTAAGCCTTAAGGCAAACAATAGTGAAGTGCGGGCGGATTAACCAGTACACAAACTAAGTGGCCGCGTGAGGTCCCGAGGAAGGATCCTTCGTAATCCTTTTTTTGTCGAAACCATCCGTAAACGATCCAGTTCATTTGTTTCGACTCGAACTCGTTGCACCCACGGGTCGAATTGGCGCCTGCCGAACTACCTAGCGCACTCGCTGACCACATACCAGCGCTCCATGGAACCACTTGGTCGATTGCAGCCCGTGGCCGATAAGACCCCACAGCTCCCTGCCATCTCCCTGCTCTCTTTGTTGTACAGGTTATTTCGCCATCCCCCACGTACCGAGGCCGCGTTCAGCATTGCAAGCTCATAGCCTCCCGTACACATTTTCTTCTTCTTCTTTGACGTAACGAACAATGCTGTAGACAGGGCTGAAACGACTTCTTAACCTTACTCAAATCACGCTATCGGATAGTCGGTTCTTGCTATCTGGGGAATGGTCCGGATAAGAATCGATCTCGTCCGGTCTCGTAGCAACCGGTCTCATCACAGCATGCGTTCAATGAGTCGGGGCGCTGGTCGAAGAGAGCACCAGAGTGACGATGAAAAGATTGCAGCAGATTGCCGTTTGGTTTAAAGGGTATACAATATGCGGTATTTAATTGTTGCTCGACTGCAGAAAAAGTTTACCAAAATGTGTCCCAAATCTACAAACATCATAACATCTGTGTTTGTGGTTGTGTTAGTCACAAAACGCATTAGGTGCAGTGCGGCACATAAACGTGCACGAATTGGTACATCATTTGGTGTGCCAGAGCCATTGCATCTAACAATTTACCCTTTAATTAACTTAACTTCCTTTAACGCATCAAGAGGATTCGCAGGCAATGTCACACACGGGAAAAACAAGGACAAAGAAAACTCCCTCACGTGCGAGAAAGAGCAGCAACAACCATAACGTTGAGCCGATACAATGGAGAGAATGCGACGGGACATCATCGTCTGTGCGCGAGAGTGAAACAAAAGACAGAACCATAATCTTCCCATCCATAATCAACAACCATAATTCGTGTGTGTCTGTTCGCCCCATACAAATGGCATAATTTTTATTTTCGCTTGGTCGAAAATCGCGGCGAAAACCCGATTTTGCGGCTGGGGTGAACTCTTTTTAACAGTCGTTTAAAGTTCATTTTGGTTTAACCGGGTTCGTTTGTTGTTCATTCCTGTTAAAATAAACGACCGTCAAAACAGTTAACGACTGCTCGATATCGCATATAGGCAAACACGGGGAAAAGCATCGAGCAGTATAATTAAACGACTGTTAATTTGTATCGCATACGCTCTTGACAGTCGTTTGTTTAACGACGGCATAGGACCAGTCGTTAAAATTAACAAATGAACTCAATGCGTTCGCGATGCCAAATTCTAGCAATTTTTAACGACTCTGGTTAATTTTTAACGACTGTTAATTTGAAACCAATTCTTTCGCGATGCCAGCTAATGCTTGCACCGGCATTAAGCTAAGCTTGTCAGTCAGAGTATCGCGTTGGACTCAAGAATTCACATGTCGTGTTCAGCATGTCATAGCGCACTTTTATTGACTATCAGCAATGAGCATCAAGTTCGGATATGCGGATATGTTCATCATGAAGTGTTCATCAGTTACGGATATGTTCATTGTTTTTGTTGGTTAAAATCTCGTGATACTCATGACATTTTGCAGCACTGGGTATAGTCATTCTAAATAGTCTTATCAGTTTGGCCGGGATTCCAAAAGATCTCATAGCTTCGTACAGTTTTACACTGGCTATAGCTGGTATCGCGAAAGAATTGGTTTAAAATTAACAGTCGTTAAAAATTAACCAGAGTCGTTAAAAATTGCTAGAATTTGGCATCGCGAACGCATTGAGTTCATTTGTTAATTTTAACGACTGGTCCTATGCTGTCGTTAAACAAACGACTGTCAAGAGCGTATGCGATACAAATTAACCGTCGTTTAATTATACTGCTCGAATTTTTTACCCGTGTTTGCCTATATGCGATATCGAGCAGTCGTTAACTGTTTTGACGGTCGTTTATTTTAACAGGAATGAACAACAAATGAACTCGGTTAAACCAAAATGAACTTTAAACGACTGTTAAAATGTGTTCATTTATTCGCGATGCCGGCTTATGCTATCATATGCGACTTTGAAGTCAATGAAGAGATGGTATGTGTCGTATCTGTATTCTGCCATCTTCTCCATGATCTGCCACATGGTGAAGATCTGATCAGTGGTTGATTTTCCGTTTCGGAATCCTCTTGGATAGTTTCCTACTATCTCTTCGACGTGCGGGACAAGGCGATCCTGAAGGATCAGGGAGAATATTTTATAGGCGGTATTCAACACCGTAATACCCCTGTAGTTGTTGCAGTCCAACCTATCTCCCTTCTTGTATAAGGGGTAGATGATGCCGAGATTGCAATCACAAGGCATCGATTCGCTATCCCACACCTCAGTAACAATTTGATGAATCTCGTTTTCTAGTCATGCACCTCCGTTCTTGACTAGTTCATCTGCAATTCCGTTGGTTCCGGAAAGTGGAAGTGTATAAAATTATTAATTTTAATCAAAAATATCCGTAATGCACCTCACTCTCTTCTTGTTGCCCTGCTCACAATAGAGCTCGTCGATGTTACATTGCCCGGTAAACAATCATTCTCCAGGATGCTCGGTCCCAGACTGCAGCCTCTCATCCATGTAGGCACCTGATCTGCGACAGGACTCGCTTTACCTGATCCATACATCGAGCTCGCTGTGCTCCTCTGTACGTTATGCCGACCTGAGGATCGCCGGCATCCTCTTATATGTCTCAGCCATCGCCACCGTTAGGATGCTCGGTTCTCCGTACAGCTCAGCAAGCTCGTGGTTCATCCTTCTCCTCCACGATCAAAGCTTAAACACACCATCAAAGATGGTCCGTAAGATGCGTCGCTCAAACACGCCCAGAGCGTTTGCATCCTCCGCTCGGATGGTCCAGGACTCGTGAACCACCGGGTCAATGTGCGATATATCTTATATTTTCTCTGCACAATGCGTCTCCGGATTTCGCTGCTGGCGTCGTTGTCCGAAGTAACGACCGTCCCGAGATAGCAGAACTCCTTTACTACCTCGAGATTGTCACCGTGAGCTAATACACTGCTTCCCAGATGGTCTGAGTCACCGGCAAGCAGGTATTTCCTCTTCGTCGCATTGATTCTCAATCCAATTCTTGCTGCTTTGCGTTTGAGTCAGATGTACGCCTCACACACCTTCGCTGTTGTCCTGCACATGATGTCGATGTCATCTGCGAAGCCAAGAAATTGGAGAGACCGGTAGAGGATCGTGCCTTGGATGTCGTTGTATAGCCCGCCCTTCGAATGACACCTTCCAGCGCGATGTTGAAGAGCAGACAAGAGAGTCCGTCACCTTATCTCAGACCCCTGTGGGATCCAATCCACCCCATTCATGATGGCCTCTAACAGCCGGATTAACTTCCCAGGGAAGTTGTACCGCTGCATGATGTTCCATAGCTCATTCCGGTCTATGGTGTCGTAGGCCGCCATCAAGTCGATGAACAGGTGGTGCGTATGGATCTCAATACTTCTGGAGGATTTACCACAGATTGAAATTTTGGTCGATGGTGGGTTTGCCTTCAACAAACCCAGCATGGTAGCTGCCGACAATATCTGTAGCAAGGGGCGCAAGTCTGCTGAACAGGATCTGGGACAGGATCTTAATGGCTGCATTAAGTACTATGCTAGCTCGAAGGTCGAGCAATCCAGCCTGTCGCCCTTTTTGTAGACTAGATGGATGACACCCAGCTTCTACTCCTGATATTCATGTTCCCAAATATTCACGATCAGCTGATGCATTTCGACGATAAGCCTCTCCTGCCCCATCTTGAAGAGCTCGGCAGCCAGCTCCGGTATGCACCTATATATAGCTGAAAAACGTGAAATTCGACATACACGGATAGTTGAGTTACGCTAATGCCTCGGGAACGCATACACCTCATATCACGGGAGTTTTTGTAAGACTAATCAGCATAATCAGAAAACGAATGCGATTGTGTCACTTTTCATTTTGTTTAATACATTTTAATTTACATTGAATAGTCCTTATCTCTGCGGTAACCGGCCAGACACACAGGTTCCCAATCTACTTGTCCTCCCGAGCGAACCGCGGATGGATTCCGTATTCTCTTCAGAACAGGGAGTTTGGTTTTCGTGCAGACAAGGATAAAGAATAACACAATGGGACTTGTTTTCTCTATCGTCTTTTGTTGTTGTAGCTAAGTCACACACGTAGCTCAAACTAGACATTCATCCCATTCGCTCAGCTAGAACGAATGGATCTGACTGTTCCAGCCTATGAATAACACATTCGATTAAAATTAATTCTTCAAAATGTTTCCAACTAATGATAATACAAAAATAAACAATCAGTTTTTGGTTTGCCACATCTTTTGACGGATTATCGCTGGAGGTTCAATATGCGTACCACGCCAGGGTGTCGATTTGACTTCTTACCCAGCAATCGTTGCCAGTAAGCTCTGTTAAAATTAGGGAAAGAGGAAAAAAGGGAGGAAACACTTTTGGAGTGTAGATCAATGCCTCGTTTCCTTTTCGTAAGATCGGCAAAAGGAACCAGAAGGAAGGTCAAAAGTAAGCCGTATCTTGTAAGGGTGAGGCGAGTGGTATCGTGCGTCGCTTTCTCTCTTCTCTCTCTCTATCTCTCTCTCTCTCTCTTTTTCCTTCTCTCTCTCTCTCTTTCCTTCTCTCTCTCTCTCTTTCTTTCTTTCTGTACACGTAGTCGTTGGCTGGGCAGGGAAATTGCTAAACCCATCATGCGTAGGACGATTCGAGCTGGTGCCGGTTCTGCTGATGCCGCTGGGCTCGCAGCTCTTTCCTCGTTTCCCTTATCAACTGTTTGGTGGTCGTTTCGTCCGCATCGTCCCAACCACTCCGCTCGCCCTCGTTCCAGTCTTCTAGCTCGTTCTATTATATGAATACGATAGGGAGAATACAATTATCGAAATGGTTCCAATTTTCTGCAGCTCGAGCGCTGATCCGCTTACCACAACAGGAATGTCAATTTTGGCCACCAGACGGCTAAAGTCGGTCGGCTCGGTTTCGGTCGCGATGCACACCTTCGGCTGGGAGGAGATCTGCGGCGCCATGTCCTGAAAGTAGTCTACCTCCGGCTGCGGCTCGGTCGGGGACGGCGGCTGGGCCAGCGTTTCCCTGTACCGCTCGATGTGCTCCTCGACCGTGCGGGGCGAATCGTCCCACGAGTTCCAGTCCTTCTCGGGGACGTTCTTGCCGCCGGCTGTGGTGCGGCCACCGGCCGGATACCGGTCGACGCTGACCGCGCTCAACACCTCGCACTCGCTCGCGGACAGCTTTCGGCGGCGGGCAAAACAACACATCGCCCGCTTCAGCACGCCCACTATCGCTAGCAGCAGTTGCCGGATCCGGTTCATCACCAGCTCTGTGATCATCGCTCACACTCCTGTCTGCAGGGCAGTCAACTTCCGGTCACGGACCGACCAAGGGCAGTGTGTGGATCGGTGTAATGTGTAAAGACAACCTAAAAGGGCCAGAGCAAGCGGGCTAGGGATTAGCTGGTTCGGTATTCGACAGGGTGTCAGACAATCATTGTGTATAATGTCCCTCAATGGCTCACTGACTGGATAACAGGAAGGAGTGCACTTACTTGAAAAAGGGAAATCACATTTAAAACCCGCTGGCCATCTTCTCTGGTTGTACATCCACTCTTTACGGTGGCTGTAATGTTTACGTACCGATTTGTCTTCACCCGAGCATTGGGAAGGGGGGGGGGGGGGAGATTGACAGCTCGATCTGTCATACTCGTGCACATACACGGCTTCTTCTTCCTCCGTACCTTTCGCTGACAGCTGATGAAGCACTGGCTTTGAATTCCTATAGGAAATCTCGTTGTTGTTTAGATTCTAGTTGCTTTATTTTTTCTTACAACAATTTGGAACAAGAATACGGAATAACAACGGTATGTAAAAAAAAAAGATCATGTTTGTGTTTGGTATAGCGATAGAAGAAATACAACGTTCAAACTTTAGTTCAATCAATGTGATAAATAGTTTATTATTATTATTAAATTTTGTACAATTTTCTTCTAATGTAAAACACAAGTATGAAAACAGTATTATCAATATTAAAAATTCTGCCCTGCTAGGCGTGCAGGCTTTTACAGTTTTTCCCGATCAGTTTGTGCGACAATTTGTTTTTCAAAATCGCATGACTGTGAAGGAGTATCCATGCACAGTTTTCAACGAGCAGCGCTCGGACTGTTCTTTTGTGATTGTAGTCAGAATATATTCTTCGTATTGGATTATTCGTATGCCTTGCATGCTGCACCGTATTTGCCTGCAATGTGTTTGTGTACAACCTCTGTTGTTTACAATTCGTTACCTTTTGCCTATTGTTAACAAATTTGAAGGGACAACCTCATACATCAAAGGGTAATTAAGTTATGTTACCTAGGTTTTTAAAATTCATAGTTTGACAATTTTACCCAATAAAATACATGTTCATGATTTTGTTTATTATTTTAATTCGATAACAGAATAAAAATAGTGACAATTGTTGGCCACATTGTTGCAAAACTGCGAGAATGTGAAGGGGTTTAATAGTTGCTCAATCAATAGCATCAGCACCAGGGACGTCCTATAATATTTGTCGCAATCCTAACACATTGCAAATCGAGAAAAACAATATTGGCAGCTCGCTTTCCAACGGACGGGGAAGTTAAAAGCGACCAGTGCAGGCGGATGAATCGTAACAAACAAGAATAAGAAACTGTCTTCGAAATTACTGCTGACACTACTGGTAAAATTAAATGATATAACAATGCTAAAAAACTGAGGCCATTCCAGGTGGGAAACCGTAAAAACCAACCTTCCACCACGGCCGACGCTGCTTCGCAACGGTCATTTCGTACGGGAAGATGCAGCTCGCACGAAGGAGAGAGAAAAAAACGCGCGCAGGTCTACCACATCACGATTGCAAATAGTGGGCCCCGGTTCGTACCAGGAGCGCACGCTCGGCCGAAGCTGTCGCTTGCCGCACCGACCGTGCGCCGTTTGTACAGCAACGAGCGAGAAGAGCGAGCAAGCAGCCGGCCTCCGATAGAACTTACCACATGCCGGTGCCGATCGCTGCGCATGCTATATGTTTTTTTACCCGTCGCTCGCCACCAGGAGCGAAGATACTGCGCGCGCCCTCTCTCCGGGGGCCTCTTCCGCGAACCAACGGCGTCGAAAAGTCAAGCGCCGTCGTCGGTCGTGGTTCGACATCTCGAGGTTTGCGAGCCGAGTTCGCTACGTCTGGATGGAAACCGGGCCGGACTCGTTCGACAGAGTTTTATCCTGTGACAGGGGCGCAGGACAGCCGAGAGCACTCTGCTCGCGCTCACTCACACCAGACGGCAAACCAGCAGCAGCTTGGCAACCGGCTCCGAATGGGTGTTGCCTTCAAACGCACCGTTGGCAACAGGCAGCATGAAGAAGAACTCTGAATGCGGGAAATATTGAATCCATTTACGTTCGTGTTGTGCTAGCTTGCTTGTAATACGCATTTATTTAATTTGTTAGGAATAAGCGCAATACACCGAATAGCTTTATTCAGAAGTAGGTGCCTCGTGAAGACATGGACAAACCGCTAAAGAGACTGTACGGCATCGGAACGGTCAGTTTGAACTGTGAAATTTTCTTCGCTGGTGGAAATGAAGCAAATTAACCAACGCTCTAGCACCAATCGAACACGACATCGAACATGAAAAATGTATGTATGACATGTTAGATTTGTTGGTTGCCGAATCGAACATGTCAAATCTCATACATTGTGTTCGATTGGTGCTAGAGCGCTGGGTTAGATGTCTAGCTGCAAATTATTTTTTTCGACAGGAGCGCATGTGGCAGCAGTCTGCCACGACTGCTGTTGATGTATCCGGAGCGTACGCGGGAAACCCTGGAGACTGGCGCAACCGCTTGGCGTTTATAAACCGTGGTGTAGCGATGTACCGAAAGCTGGGCGAACAACAATTGTAGCTCTCGAAATTGCTTTTTGTAAAATCCAGACAAAGAGTGGCGAGCACTGAACAGCATTCCTCTTCCGTCTGGTGCAATCTGTTATCGTTCAGAGTCGTAGCAAACGGCATCCTCATCGCAGCACACAATGCAGTCGATATCAAGTGTCGTATTTTCTGTCGCATTGCCAACGGTACCGGCTACCGGCGG
The DNA here is from genome assembly GCF_943734685.1 of Anopheles coluzzii. Classification (NCBI taxonomy): domain Eukaryota; kingdom Metazoa; phylum Arthropoda; class Insecta; order Diptera; family Culicidae; genus Anopheles; species Anopheles coluzzii. The sequence goes on from NC_064669.1 coordinate 18,748,971, forward strand.
GATGTGTGCGACGCGGTTGACAGCCGGAGAACAAAGGAAAATCCGTAGCTGTCAGTTGTCGCCGCACCGTTTCGGCTGCTGAACAAGTTTATCCTAGACGCACCAGCAACCGGGAGCGCAGCAGCTCGAGCAGGGCGCGTTGCGGTGCGCACGAAAACGTCGCCATGAACAACGGCGAGCCCGCGGGCACGTGACAGTTGAGATTGCGTCCGCTCGGCACATCTAAGCAGCGAAACTAAGCGTTGCGGGTACATGTCGCGACAGCAAATTCGCCGTGACGAAAACATTAAGCGAAAATGTGTTCTTTTGAAACGAATCTCGGTAATAAAACTAAGCATTAATTTCAATATTTAACGTGCACCCGGGTGGAGGGAAAAACCAACCAAGAATCCTTGGGCCACAAACAAAACGCATTCAAAAACGCACACACCCTTTCGAGGAAACGCACTCGCGTCTCATCACAACGGTTTTGCGAGCGAGAAAAGCGACGCTGCAAATACGTCTGGTTTGACGCAAATGCTACCAGAAGCGCAGGAACCGTGGTAGGCTCCCTGGTGCGTGTGGCAAAGGGCGCGCAATCATCCACCGAGACGATGGGTGACGTTTCGAATGGCCTCGAATTGCTACGAACAAACGAAGGCGAGAAGCTTCGGGCTGTAGATTAGATTGCACAAACTAGCTTTTCATCAGAACGCTATCGAATATTTCATTTTATGCCACAACAAGGGTGTAACGCCGTTTATACGAACAAGGGTGCAAAACACATTAATGCATCCATTATCCCTTCTTGCCGAATGTCGTAGAAGCTTTTTGTTTGTTTTACATTTATTTTAGAAATGGAAATTGAAAGTCGTACGTAATCAGAAACACAAAAACAATAACAAACCTGACGGTTGCAACACTCGCCGCGCCGTATCCACACGCTCGAGCAGGCGGGAGCGAGACAGCAATCGTGTTGCGCTAATGCGAACTGCCTTCTCGCTCTCGCCAGTGCACCCGCCACCAGGGCGTGGTGCGGCGCTGTATCGCGCAACCTTCACCGGACCCGGTAATGGGCACCAGATGATCTTCAACGAGTCCACGCATGTCCGGACCGCATGCGACGGTGCAGGTAGCGTTGGAGCTTGCGTTCGCCCCCACCGGAGGTCGTTGGGCCCAGTGTCAGTCGAGCGCGTCGTGGCAGGGGAGAACCACCGAAACGTATCCTCCGCTGGGCAACCGGCGGTGCTGCGCTCCTGTTCGAGCGAGTACAGTGTCCATCGCACTTGTTGGGGAAATTTCTAGCTAAAACCGTGCGCACAGACACAGCAACAGCACACCCCTCCCCGCTTTCGCGAAAGCAATAATCCGGCCCGGCGGGCTGGAACCGTGATCGTGCTCGAAGGAGCAGAAAACCCGCCAACCCGGGGCCCGACGGTAGCGAAGCCAGACAGCAGCAAACCAAATGGGGAGCGAGAGCATTACGGATGACGCTTGTGAAGAAAAAAAGGGTTCACTGCACGTACACAATCTTGGTTCCGCAAAGTGGCATTAGAAACCTGACCATGTGCTCGCTCGGCTAGGAGTGCAGCCCTGTGGGGAGGCTGTCCTAACGTAACGTATCTAATGCACGAAGCCATGCGAAGAGTCGCTGCGACCAACGACGTTGGCTGGTTGCGTTGGTCGTTGATACCGCCGTGACTGTTTAGTTCATCTCTTTTTAGAGAATGTGTTAGGATGCTGTGCGGTAAGGGACAGAGCTAAGGCGCGATACACAGTTCCACTATGCGGGCTTTGAGCAACTATCGCAATGATTAGAAGAGAGCAAAGGGAGAGTCAAAGAAAGCACTTTAAATGTGGGGATTAGTTTTAGCTTACACAAATAAATATTAATAGTTATAATTATAAGCAGCATCTAACGACAGCTCCATAAACCATCACCATAATATCCCGCAGCTGCTCCACACGCGATCGATTGGGGGGTATAGTTTTTCTAATCCGTGTTGCTTAGAAAACCGATTCTACACAGCCAACAGGAGCACAGGGTTAGTTGGAGCTAGACGTGCCGCAACTATTCGTACCGGTTTTCTACCAACGATGCCACACTCGTTCCCTCCCCCATACCAACCAACGCTACCGTTCGTCTAATAGTGGAGCCGCCATCGTAACAACCGGTTCAAGCAGTAGTGTTTTTTTCATTTCTGGTCGATGCTCCCTCTGTCTAAAACAGTTGGCAGCAACCGGCCGACAAGAAACAGCTAGAGACCTGAAACCTGCTGAGACGTTAGTGGAGAGCACCTCCGCCGACCAGTATTTGGAGGGGTGCGCGCGCACAGCAAAAGTCTAAGCTGTGAGGAATGGCCCTTCTCGCTCTATCGTGTTTTGCTCTTCCAATACTTGGTTGGCAGTCCCTCGGAACCATCGTGGGGCCCATGCGCAGAAGCGAGATTGCGTGCAGTACAGTGGTTGGTAAGCAGCTCGGCTGGTCATTCTAATGCTGATGGACATTAGAGATAAAGAGTTTTCCTCTCCGTTCCAGAACGGCTGAGTAAATATCCTAGAAAATGCTTGCTTAAGTAATGTAGCAGCCAAACACTTCACACCAAGCTTCTCCTGTTTTAAGAGCAATTCCAATCAATGAAGTGAATGCTTTAAGAAGCTACTGCGAAACGCGGGCGGAAACCAATGCACAGAGAAAGCAGCACATACGAACACCGGGATAAATATATGTTGTTAGTAGATGTTAATATTTTCTATTAAAGAAAGATGTTACATTCTATTTTGGAGTACATTACGACAGAAATATAAAGTATCATCCACATTGAAAAAAAAAATCATAACAGAGTGAATTTATATTGTTATTTACATTTTGCAAGACCTTCCAAAGATTTATATTTTTCTAAAATTAGTGTCAAACAAAATCATATGTGAAATCAAACCACAAATAAAACAAAAGTCGTATTACTATTAAGTAGAACGAAGTATTAATAATTAAAGCGCAAAGATTCTTCAAGATTCTTAGATATTGCTTACACTATATCTTATTGTTTTAATATTTGCCTCTACGAAAAAGCTTCAAAATAATGTTAACATCTCAGCTGTGATTTATACTATATACTAATAACCTGATTATTGAAAATTTGCTAAAATGCATCTTCACGATCTTGTAAATAACAATGCAAATGCCTGCTATTCAAATTTACTTTGTTCTTTGTTGTCTCTTCCAAAATTACTCTATTACTCTAGACTCTATTACTCTAGAAGAAATAAGTTGGCCTAAAATTCTTACAAACTGATAATTACATAATATGATGTAACTTCTCAAGTTCGCGAAAAGTGTATCTTGACTTTTGAACATAAGCTTTATAATAATTCATTCTACAATGTGTAGTACTAGGCAAAACACGAATACACTAAATTCTGTTATTTTCATCGTGTTAAAGACATAAATTAGATTTTTTTAGTTATAGTTTTTGCCATAGCTCCCTTGAAAATATTTTTTTAAAAATAAGGCAAGGTTATTAAGTGACCTTTCTAAAACACTATTAACCTTCAAAATGAAAGCAAATGACTTTTTGCAATATTGGAGTTTTTTTGTCCTTGCAATGCACGGGGCTTAGACGTCTAATTTTTGGTCTTTTCTAACAATGAAAATCTCTGGTTCAAAGCAAAAACACTCTAAACACACATAAAAATATGAAATGATTTTCATCCCGGTCTTCTTTCACTGTGCAATGCTTAGCCCGATTTTCACAGTCACACCAGCTCCAACTTTTTGCCGTAACGCATTGTTTGATCAAACCTCGAAGTGTTGCGCGCTAAAACAGTTGCTGACCACTGGACAGAGGGGAACGCCCCACTGAGCTCCGTCTCACTCTCGCGCCTTCTCACAGTGCTCGGCGAAAATCCGCATCCGCGCAAACCCTCGTCAACCGTCCGCTCGCCCGTAAGCATGCTACCCTGGTGGTGGAGCCGAATTTTGACCTGCACCAAAACCAATGTCGGACCCACCGCCAGAGCGCGCCTGCGCACTCCCTCCCACGGCCGTCGGCAGCGGCTCGCTGACGGCGCCCAGCCCGCTCGGCAGCATGCGCTCCCGGTAGCCGGCGAACGTCGAGCGACTTGTTCGCTCCGACAGCCGATGAACCCGGGCCGGGTCGCGCACGCTGTGCTTTTCGCTCTGCACGGCTGCTGCCGCTCTGCTCGATCGAACAGGGCGCCGCATTCGCTGCTGCAGCCCCAGGCGGGGAGCGGGAGTGGTGGAAATCAATCGAATTGGAAAGCAATCGATACCGATAACCGATCAGTTAAAGCCATCGACTCGTCGAACGCTTATCAGGCGTGCAGGACTGGCAGCAGCAACAGCAGCAGCGGTTGTGGCTGCGTGTGCGTGCGGAAAAGCGAGAAAACTTTCGACACGTCGCGCGGGCGGGCTTTGCGTGGCTGGCAGTGGATGCTGCGGGGAATTACGTCAGCGACGAATCGTGGAGCGAGCGGGAAAAGGGCGGTGCCTTGTGCGCATCACTAAATACGAAGGGGAGGGGAGGGGGGGTGGGGGGGGGTTTGGGTATTACGTACGCACCCGTCCGGCGGAAGGGAAGCAAACGGACCGTGCTTGGTCGGCAATCACATTTACGGTGGATGTATTATTAAAAGTCGATTTGGATCGTTCCGGGAAGCGTGCCAACGTCGTGATCGCAGTTTAAGAAAACCCCCAACGTACAACGAAACACACACACCTTTGCACACAATTGCCTGTGGGCGGAGGGGGTCGCATTGCACAGCACGCTGCTGCTCTGGCCAGCTGCAATTAGCTGCAATCGTATCGTTTACCCACGTAAACGTCGCTGAGATGCTGAACTGCTGGTAGCTGCGCGGGGAACGCGTTCTACCCCCGGCAGGGGAACGGGCCAGGCGGCAGAGGTCATTTGATTGGGTGTGGTTGGTGGTTTGGTTGATTGCGATGGCGGTGGTGGGTTCGCTTGGGGAAGAAACCGCGTGGCCCGCGACTCGAGCGCGCGACCATCCGACAACGAGTAGTCGCAGTGAACGGTACGAGCATGGTGGCTACCACCTCATCGATCTGCAGATCTGCGCTCTCCCTCTCACACTCATTTTCTCCCGTTTGCTCTCCGGGCAACATCCGTTCAGCACAGCAGCGTTCTGCTCTCAACCAAATATGGCCATCGGTTTGGGGCAAACCCGCACGATGCTCCTCCATCTTATCTGCACCGGAGCGTGCACACATGCGCAGTGATGGTGTCGGGCTTCGTAAACCATCTACACAAACAAAGCAACGTCTTATACATACACACATACATACAACTAAGCACGCTATTAATACGCAGAGCAGTGCGAGATGTCCAATCACCCTCTCTCTCTCTCTCTCTCTCTCTCTCTCTCTCTCTCTCTCTCTCTCTCTCTCTCTCTCTCTCTCTCTCTCTCTCTTTCGATTTCCAGAGAAGCGACCAGAACAATGCAGAACAAAGTCGATTCGGGATTCAAAATAGTGTTGCCTCAGTGGCAATGGAACAGGATACGATAACGACCAGGAGCAGCAGTAGTAGAAGCAACGGGAAGGGCGCGAGATCATGCGCCCAGCCGGGTCGGGTTTGAGATCGAAGCAATTTCACTGTCTCATCTCCCGCCCAATGGGCCTGCCTTGCCTAGACGTGAACGATTTAATGCGGCAGTCTTTTCGACAAGACTTTGGAGCAGAAGAAAAGAAGCGTGCTGGCATTTGCGTTGCAGCGAAAGTCGGGGATTTGGGTTTTAAGCAACATCGCAACTGGCCAGAAACGGATCAATAACCATGCTTCCCAAACATACCACACACACTCGCTCTCATTGACGCCTGGTACACCGCACAAGGGGTGTATTGATTTTCGGAAACCATTTGTTTCCCTTCCGAGTTGGCGGACGCTTTGCTACTTTGTTTGTATTTTTATTTTGTTTGTTCTTTCCGGCGACCTTTTCCCACCTTCGGTTCTCTTAGCGAAGGGAGCACAGTAGGCACGCACGTGCGTATTACGATGCGAAGCAATGTTAAGACATTGGTTGTTTTTTTTGCGTCGTAACAACTGCGTCACGGCTAAGACGTTTAGGTACGGCGAGCAGAGATTAGAGAACGCCCGCACGGATTCTGGTACGGATGATATGCGAGCTGTGGTTCCTTTCCGTTGCCTAAGCAAATTAAGTCAACTAAATTGACACAGAAACACACAAACACACATACTCACACATCACAGACTGGGCGGGGGGGGGGGGGAGGGGGGAGGTGGGAGGTGGCAAACCGAGTACGCCGAAAGTAAATCCAATTAACACCAATATCTGCGCTAGAGTGTCATCATGCAAGGGACAGGAAGTAATCAGTAATTTGCGACCGCACGAGAGAACCCTACGCACGCTGACGTGGCCTAATTTAATATGTCGCCTGCCCAGCCCGCCTAATTGGGTATCCGTGTTTCGGGTCGTCGGACCCGGTATCGCTTGGTTTGGCAATCGCGTCGGAAGCGCGTGGATAACGCTGCCGGAGGGCACTGCTTAAAAGTGAGCCCGTTGTTTCATTTCCCTAATTGATCATTAGCGGGTGTGTATTATGTGCGAGCGTAGAACCCGCAGCGCCAGCGGGCCGGCCACACTTGATTGGACACAGCAAAACGACCTCATCGGCAGCTTAAAGAATGCAATCAAGATAGTAATAAAGCAGACCGCGAAGGTTTCCGTCTGTCATCGGCTCTGTATTGCACCGGTTCTTATATTTAGTCTGCCCAATTCATCCAAGGTGTGTGTCTGTTACACTGTTACATTATCGGTTCGGTTGTTTTCTTCTTCTTTTCCTCTGTAGTTGTTTCATTACGTGCTAGAATATTGACACGAGCTAGTTTTAATAATAAGGGGCCAAACAAACACAACGTTGAAATGGGAAAGGCTATTATAAATAGCAATGCTTTGCTATATTGTTTCGCACCTCCCTGTTCTGCCCAACTTTGCCAAACATATTCAATCACTACCGACAGCCACTCCTAATAAGGCGAATATTGAGGCTCAGTTTGAAAGCACGCTATCGGGATGAAGGGAAATTCAAGGGCGTCTCCCCGTGAAGAAAACTACAAACTAAATCGGTTTCCTGTTTGTTCCACCTTACATACTATGCGCTTAATTTGGCAATATGCACTTACGCTCTTAGCATCATCATAATCGTTAGCCTAGTAGAACAGGGAGGGAAGTAGTTAATTCAAGTATGAATAGTAGTGGTAGTAGTAGTAAATAGTAGTAGTAATAGTGGTGGTAGTAGTAGTAGAAGCAAGAGTGTTATTTGCAGTATCAAAAGATGATTATGTTTTAAATATCTTTTTTGCGAGTTATCATAGACCAAAACTAATCTGGGCTTCTTTGCAACTTACACAGATCAATACGTTTGTAAATACGTTTAAACAGCTGCACACGAAACACACACACGCACACTCTTTTAAATGTTTGTTTCCGTTTTTGTTCGCTATCTTACTTCGTTTCAACAATACACCTTGATTGGTAGTGTTTGGTATCCTCGGATTTAGATTTCATCTTGTATTTCTGTCTGCTTGCGGAAGGCATTTTACTAGGCAATTCGGTAGTACGGCAAATATCGGAACATGGTACCAGGTTTCTCATTTTTCCCGGCCCATCGTCGGGTTGTATATTAACTTTGTATATTAAGGCACACGAACACACTGGAAAAGGTACGGATAGATAGAGCGTGAATGAAAAGCGGACGAAACAAGGCACTAGGCAAACCAGATTCTACGAAAACTAATCACATGTTGCTGCTTTTGCTTTGGGTAGCAAACAAACAAAGAAAGGAACAGTAACACTATACAGTAAGACTACGCAAGAACACATTGAAAGCCACTCTTAATGGGTCGCTGAATCGTACCGACTAATATCGTAACGCTGAAGTAATTATGAAATTAAAAACTCTTGCCTATTCGATAAATTGCCTGTTTTAAAAGGACTGTGTCACACTAATTACGAGATTCTTGGATTGCAACTTATTTGCTTTACAACTACGTGAAAGGGAGTGATAGAGAGGGAGAAATAGATTTAACAAACAATCGCGTACAATGGGACATCTAAAACGAATACAATTTCGATACTATGATGCTAGTAGAGTTTCAATTTCGAACTCAAGTATTTGGCAACAAAATGACGGTTCGTTCGCGCCGCATCCCCGTCGAACCGGTTGGAACGAAATGAAAAGCATACTCCACACAATCCAATTTTCCTCGCTTACGGTGTGCTGCACAGCGCACGGTTCGAGACGTCACGATTGGTCGGGTGTGTCCTGGAAACGAAACAATGTTTCCCTGTTCGCCTTTCGTTCCGGCTCTAGACCGCTCCGAGCGCGGTCAGCACCGTCACCAGCAGCAGTGTCAGCGGCTCGATACCGTACAGACGATGGCCGTCGCTGGTGATCATGTCGTACTCGTGCACGAACGGTACATCGATGACGTGGATCAGCCCGTTGGTGCATTCTACATCGGCACGGAACACTGTTGTCCAGCGGCCCGTCTCCTTCCACTGGATGAAGTACCCTGCGAGCAGAAAGAATGCAGACGTGAATTACGTGATGCGCCAGAGAAGGCGACTTCCCAAGCCCCAACTTACTGTTGTCTTCCTCCTTTACGCGAATCTGCAAGCTCTCCAACCCGACGGTCGGTAGGATGAGCGAATCATGCGACATGTTGCGTAGATCACCCATACTGAACACCCGATCGGCTACGATGAGATGATGCTCCAGCACCATCCGAGACTGTAAACGCACAAGGAGACCACAACAAAAAGATCATTATTAGGGTCACGGAATCATCCGAGCTGGTAGCGCTCACGGACCTGCTCGCGGTTCCGCACAAAGTCGTCGAGGTTTGCTGCAGGATGTTCGATGAACCACTGGATCCAGGCCTTGTCTCTCGGCACGAAGTACGTGAACCGCTTGTTGGTCATGTTGAGCTGATCGTTGAAGTGGTTCAGCTTGCCAAAGTGGTACGTAAGACTGTGGATGTGTTTTTTAGAGGATTAATCCTGTTGGTGACATTGCCATTGGCATGCATCATCTGCTACTTACTTGAGCATCGGATCGGTTTCCAGCTTTTCCTGGACGGTCATGTATGAAACACCCAGCATACGGTCGATGATGTGGATGTAGCCATCCTTAGTGGCGATGTCCCCGAGCACGAGGGAGGCATTGACGCCACCACCCTCGACGGTGACGCTTTTGTCGTGCGTAGTGCGGTTCTCGTTCAGGTTAAAGTAAAGGAAGCGGCGACTGTTCATCGTTGGGATTTGGTAAATCTGGTAGGCAGAAAGCGTAAGTGTTAAAGTGTGCCAAGAATGCTGACAATTGTCCCTTCACTCACATGGTTCTGGTTATTGCGCTTTATTTTGTCTATCGTTATGGCATCTGGCACAACGTGCATCATTAGTACCTCGAGCAGCTTCTTGCGGTTGCTGATGAAAAAAGAGGGTTAGGGATAACACTATTCAAGTTTCCACAATAGGCATACGAGGGCTAACGTTACCTCATGAAGTTGGTTTGCATCATCTGGGCAACAGCTTCATCCTGCGGCACAAACAACGTCATCTGGCTCATGCCCCGCAGGACGTTCAGAAACTCCGGTGCGTAGTCTTCGATCAGGTCCCTAAACTTCGACCATAGCGTGTGGCTGTTATCCTGTGGGCATATTTAGCGTTAGTTACCGTATCTAGTTCTACGGGCTGTTAACCATACCGTAAGCATCTGCATTCCGTGCATATCGACGATCACGAGTGGGCGGTGAATCAGATGTACCACACCGTTCGCAACCGGAATGTTCGGCTTCACGATTTCCGCTATCACCGCACCCGGTGTCAGCCGCGAGTTGGAGTACATTGTGTTCGATACGACAAACACTGCGAGCGATGGAACGATGACGAAAGAGAAGACACATTAAGGTCAGCTAAACGCACGACGTCTGGAGGTAGGGGTCGGGAGAGAATAATTACCTCGATGTGTATTCTTGCCAGTTTCGTGCCGGAAGAAGGTAATTGTCACCCTCAGATCGTCCTCAAACTGGAGCGTCTCCAGCGGCTTCCCGTACGGGGCCGGCGTTGTAAAGATGGCTTTGTTTGGTATGACATGCCCATCGATGACCCGTTTGTCAATCATGCTCAGAGTGGGATTGGGCGGCACCTGTAATACGAGAAGAAATCGATATGTTGATGGATGCGCACGTCCATGAGAATCAGTTTTCCTCGCCCTTCCCTTACCTTGAAGCCCGTCTCGACCGGTATGAAGAAGGTGGAGATGCCCGACTTCTTGAACACCTGGTCGCGCTTCAGGTTCAGTATCTTCTTTCGAAAGGACCTGTTGGTTGTGCAGAGTACGTAAAGGTTACGAGTAATGAAAATCACTCTCATGGCGTTTCCTAACCGTCCCCGACATACGACTTACCTCACCCGGTGCGGCTCAATGTTGATCGCTTCTACGCTCTGCAGGAATCCCCATGCATCAGGATTGGGCGTATCGAGCGTTTTGTTGAACACGGTCGTTATGGGAGTCAGCACATCGTCTATAATGTGCAGTATCTGTCACAGAGAAAGCAAACGAAACGGTTGTAATTTCATCCGGTCCATCAGGGATGACATCAGCGCAAACAGTGGATGTAAAGCCACCCCCTACCTGGGTGTAGCCGCGGGTGTTTTTAAACTCCATGTTCGACCGCTCCCGGACAATTTTCGCACTGTTCACGTACAGGTCCTCCTGCATGCCGCTCAGCGGCCGGCGACGCGTGATGTACAGCGGCGTACCGTCGTCGTTGAGCGAACGCACCGTATCGCCCAGCTGCGATAGCCGGAGCGGAGTGGACGCTAGGATAATGAGTATCAGGGAAAACAAAGGCAAGACAAAAAGGCTGGTTAAGCGGAAGCGATTAGAAGGGAAGGATCTGAATCACCGTTCAGAAGATATCGCGCTTACACATGTGATAGTTGAGGTGCGTTTTGTTGTTGAGGTAACGCTGGAAGGCTTGGTTCGTGGGCGCAAATATTGTCAGTGGATGGTGAACCAGCCTGGACATGGCGATTTCATCGCGTTCGATTAGCGAGTAGAACTGAAATGTTCAAAACATTCGTTAGATTTTCGTAATGTCCCATCTGTAGAGAAATCAGAGTAGGGCGCGTCCTGTCTGTGCAATATCCCCATTCTGTCTAACCTATATTTGTGCGTATCGCATTGCTGAACCATTCCCATGGTTTAGTACGGTCTATAAATTGAAATTTATAGATGAACAAAAATTGGTCCAACACAATGCCTAACTACGTCAGTATGTCATCTCTTTCCAATGTATGCTAGCGCAACTAGGAAGTCGCAAACTATAAACTAGGTCCCCCATACATACTCTATGATTTGACATTAATCCCCCTTGCTTGTGTGTGTGCCTGTAACATCACTGCTAAGAAAGCGTTCGATAGCTTCCCAAAATCCTAACGTCTGTGCTTCTTCTGTTTTTGGAGCACAGACACTCACACTCCTAGGACAAAGCACCAGCCTGGTCGATGCGTAAGTGTGCGTAAGGAGGACATTCTGGCGCCAACGTTCATTTTCAACGGTCGCTAACGTCAACCGATGGGACACTTCTGGAGGAGAGTGATGGAAAATCTGGAACCACGTAGCACGTAGACCGTAAGCTAGACCATGAGCATTCAGGGAAGTGCTGTACGGCCCGCTGGTGGAGAAGGGAAGGTCGAAAATGAAGGCTAGAAAAGGCGGGGAAGCTAACAAAAAATACATTGAGCGAGAGAAAACTATTTCTTGTGCTCTCTTTCTCTCTCTATCACACTACCCAAAACCCAAAACCCAATAAATCCTGGGCCATGGGTTGGCGCCAACTGCTCGCTACGGCTCTGGTTATCTAATGAAACACAAAACCGATGGGGTGTTGGTTTTTTGTGCTTGCTTTTGCCGTCGCTGTTGTTGCAAAATAACTTTCCCTCCTCGTTCGGCTAGGGGTGGGTGCTTATTGGAGTGGGAACTAGGATGGGAAGGATAATGCTGCATGGCAGTGGTGGTGTTGGTGGTGCTGCTGACTCTCGCATTTCATTCACAGCCGCGTGCTGTTTGAAACAGAAGGAGCAGGAAAGCAATTTAAACCGACCGATAGTGGTGGTGGTGATTGTGGCATGTCCAGGATCAAACTATTTCCTCCTTCCCTTGCAATTACACCCCAATCCCGGCCGGAGTGCTCGTTGCAATCGCGTGCGTACATCGGCAAACGGGGACGCGCGCAAAATTTATTCCTGCCGCCACCCGCCTGCGTTGACTCATCGGCAGGACATTCGAGCGACCTGACGCTGGGAGGAAGGAAGTGTATGTGAGTGAGTCACCCGGTCGGTGAGGCGAGATGATTTGCATTGATTTTAGTCTATTTCTGTACTGTCTAATAAAACGAAGAAGAGTGTGAGCGAGAGCGAGACGGACGAGATAGTGCGAGAAAGAAAGTGAAGGACCCCGCGTTTACGAATGAGGAAGTGTGTTGAATTTAAAACGCGCACACTAGTGGATAATGTGTGTGTACCGAAAAATGGAGGTGAAGTGTGCTCAGAAGGGTAACAACTAAATGAAATAAAGCATAAACTGTTTTGTTGAATGAAACGCCTGTCGTTATCGATCTAGCCTCGAGTGTTTTTGCTAGAATAGCAGCTGTTCCATTAAAAAAAAATCTTGTCCAAATCCGGCACGAGCGCCTAGTGCGTCAAATAAATTTTCCTTTCAAGAGATTTTTTAAAATTATTTTTCTCTAGGGGATAGAGACTCAAGGGGTTGTGACAATCGGATCGGCTTGAAAGATTACTTTTCTTGCCAACTAGCTACTATCAGGTACAAACATCAAATTTCAGGAGATTTAAATCTACCCGCAAAGGTTCGTCGCTTGAAGTCGCTCAGAATTTTTGAGCCCTTCAACGAGACCTCGATAGGCTCCTTTACAGCTATATACAAACCTCGGACAGGTCGGGATCGTCTCGCATACGCGCCTCGAGCGTAACGGATGATGACCGGCCCACTGTCCAGACCGTCGGCAGCAATTGAAGGCACGCGAGAAGAAATACTACATGTCGGCCATACTGGCCAACACCATGGCGGCTGGACGTCGGTATGTCCATCGCCACCGGACGTGACTGTTTAGCTTGGCACTCGGTTATGAACACTAGAGCTGATCGGTGCAGCGGGTTGAACGGTGCAACGGAGATGATCGTGTTGTGTGGTGATGCAAAACGGCGAGTGTTGATCTCGAAGTTCTGAACGTATGGCGAACTTCTAGCAGCCAGTTCTACGTCGCCAGGTCTATGTTGCCATCGTATTTCTATCACACGCTCAAAGCACGCCAACAGAAACCGGTTCCCACCCTCAAAAAGGCACGGATTTTAGCTGCAATCACGACCGAACACAATTTTGTGGGGCTTCGGCTTCACACTGTTGGCACTGTTGTCCGGCCGTTTGGTGGTTCGTGGCAGACGCAACTTTTTACATCCGAGCGGATTTGCTACAAACAAAAATAACGTACAATGTACTGGGACGGGGGCGCGGTCAGCAAGAAAAAGGTTGCGAACAGGTTGCTTCCAGCGGCAAGACTGCTCGTTGCACCACACAAAGAGCACACCACTGTTTCCCTCGCGCACTGAAAAACACGCTAACACACACACACACGCACGCAGGCGCTTGCACGTATACACAACGCGAGTAAAACAACCCCGTACACGTCCGCACGCTACGAGGGATGGCTGAGAAATGGTGCTCTTTTCGTATGTGGCTCGGTTTTGGTTTACGCTATGGTACAAACGCTTTATGCTTTATGCTCACACTGTGCGCTAACAAACACTTGCAAGCGGTTGGAATTTTTTATTATTAATTTGCGGCTAGTGTAGAATTGCTCTTGATGTATTTCTTGCATTGTTGTATTGTTTACTTTTATGGGCAGTTTTAACTTTTTTTTTAAATATTGATTTATTTTGTAAAAAATATTTTGTATTAAACGATCAGTCAAAGCTTTCAATCCCACCATGCATGTATCCCGCACTACCAACACTATGATGCATTTGCAACATAGCGAACTTGTTAAGAAATAAACGGCAATAACCCTTGAAGGCAAAGAGAAGCAGGAGATGGATAAAAGCAATCAATACAGCAACCGAATTTTTTTGTGAATAATTATTATGAAACATTATTACAACATTTTTACACTTTGGATTAGCGTTCATTCGATTTGCGAATTGAGAAAACCAGAAGAATCATCAGTGGTGCACTAAAGCTTTCCTGAGCTTTCTGTGCTTTTTATAGCATCGTTTGGGTTATAGCAACGGAAGTTTGCCAAAAAGAATAGTTTTTCCTCGATTTGTAATCCGATACGAAATTTGCATTCCGCAATTGAATTATATTAATGTGATAATGTGTAAGAAAATACTAATACAGAGAGCGCTTACATAACGAGTTGCAATCCGTCCCAGTCATTCCATATAGTTTGTACAAGACATAACATAATTGGATCCAGGTCCTGGAATTCAGTGATCTTTTATTTTTTTGTTCAGGTTTTTAAGACTTATTCAGTGCCACGCAGCCGGATAGTCCGTCCTTGGTCCGAGGTTCGGTCGATTCCAGGCTTGGACCCACGACGGGCACGTTGTTAAGCCGTGCGAGTTGATGACTGTACTACGGGACCGCCTTAAATTAGTATTTTTCTACTTTTAATCATAATTTACTGTTTATTTCTTCTCTTACCTTTATTACTATCTTTTGTTTAATCAAAATGAACGGCCTAAATAAGTCGTTTTGCTTACTTAAGCAATTACGGGAGGGTAGCGAACCACCATTCATTTTGTCCATGGTTCCGTTTATCCACTTTTATTTTCATTCAACCGACAATAGCTTCTTTAACACCAATAGCGAACGTATAGCGCAAATTTGCGTAATTAATGCGTAAATATAAATCATACATTTTTATTTCTCATGCATAAAATAAAACACAGGTGTAACAAGCTGAGGAGCGGTTGGAGTTTTTGCTTACATTTTATATTTTGCTTCTTTTTACCATAAACATTCGATAGTGAATAATTTAAAACGTTTCACGATTGATAGCGAGAAAGGGCGGGGGAGGGGGGCGGGGGGATTTAACTTCTTTCAATTCATATCCATCCTGTTTGCCACTCTTCCCTCTCTCATTCTCGCGCAAGCGAATCGAAACACAGTTTGCTTACCGAATAAATAATAGTAAAATAAGAATCCGCGCCATTTCTAGTTCCCCGGGTGCATGATTGTGGCGGGGGTAGCTAATTATTGCAACGTGTTTTCCAACTACCCTCGCAAACAGATTTGGTAAATAATAATGGGTCGTTTTATTCGGCTTTTCGAGGGCGGAGTGGGCGGTGGTTTGCTTCTTAGTGCTCCCTCATGCTCTTCCTCATCTATGCGACACCGAAAACTGTCCACCGTGCAACTGATTATAAATCGGTATTTCGAACACTTTTCGTCGATATTTTATTCTTCTTTCTTTTTTGTTTGTTTTTGTTTTAAACAAGCCATCCCAAAACAAAGCGAAAGCAAAGCGATCCTAAGCCATCGTGATGGACCGTTGGTTCTAATCTCACATGATGTGATGTGTTGGTGCGCGTGTTTTTTCCTCTTCTTCCCCTTTCTTAATGGCTAATGCAAAGCGACACAGAGGCAAATGCTTCCGCGACAAAAAGACCGCAATGAGTTTGTGGATGAGCTTTTGTGTAAAGATACCATTCAATACCAAACAAAATCAGTACTAAAATATTGAACAAGTTGGCCAGGAAAATTAGTCAATTAATTAAAATGAACGGCAAAGAGACAAATTTGCAATTAAAAAGAAGAATACAAAATATAATACTTTTTTGTCAGTTTGATCGGCGGTTTGCCATAAAAACAACTCAATTTGTCATATATTAAAACCATATGCAACGAAACATCGTCATAATTCCTTGAATTCCTTGGTAGTTTGCTGCGCCATACCCCGCTCATTTCCTATTTCTTGACCGTTGCAGATGTAACGCTCGTGCCTGCTGCACCGTACAGGAGCTACCAGGGTATGCGTTTATGTAGTGATTAAAAAAAAGAAAATAAAAAGTTGGTGTGCTCTCAATCCACACGAAAGCAGTTGAGCCCTATTTTCCCTGATAGAGACAGACCGACACTCTCCCCGGGGAAGGATCTTCATCGTGGACACTGAGCGCCGTCGAACTGGCGTGGCAGACAGACCCCATTGACGAGAGGTTTTGTTTTTTTCTTCTGAAGTTTGGCGCCCAGTCCTCGAAAGCCTAATGTCCCCGTAGCCAAACCGTGTCGCCTAGAATCGAAGTAAAAGCCCGCTGGTAGCGTTGGTAAGTAAATTCTCGCAGGTAATTCTCGTCCTTTAGGTTGCCACGCGTTGTTTCCGGGGGTCCATTTGACTGGGTCGCGTGAGGTCGCCTCGGGGGCTTCGGTGAGCTTACTTGCTCTGGGTCAGACGTGCCTGGCGTACTGGAGAGGAGAGGAAGCAGACGGAAGAAAAGATTAGACGGTTTTAGGCATTCGACAGCGGTCTAGCCAATTAGTGTATGCAAACGCAAACGTTTCAAACGAACGTTATGTTGGCCATGCGTACGCCACAAACACATCGGCAGGGTTGGGGGATAACTTATGTTGCGTGTTAAGGAGAATTTTTGAGCTAGCATTGCACATACTCTTGTTCTTGTTTGTGATTATTATTATTTTACTATCAGTCGAGGAACAAATCTACGTTGCAGTTGCGAAAGATCATAAAGATGTGTCCAACGAACTCGTAACTTGTTCAATAGTAACTATGGGAGAGTTGAAACATGCGTCAAGGAGATATTAATCTTTCTCGAAAGTTGTCAGTTTTTTATGGCAGTTTTTTGTAGGTGAAGAATGCACTGCAATCAAACATAACTACTCATGTAAGTATCGCACAACATGGTAAAGCTGGTAGTAGTAGTTTTTTTTAGTTTTCTATATCAGCAGGGTGGGTTAATGCCGAAAACACATTCTTCTATAGCAATTCAGCTAGTTCTGTTGCATCAGCACGTTACTTCATTCCGTCAAGATCATTTTCGACACATCTTGAATTCCGATCATTCACGATTGAACACTATCGGCACCGGAGATGTCGTGAATGAGTAAAAGTGCTGTCGAAAATCATGTTGAGAAATCATGTGCAGATGTTGCCCGCACACGTACAGAACTACTTGCGCGCATTGAAAGGGTGATTCGTTAAATCGGCAGCAATTAATTCAGTTTTAGTCTTATCAGTAGATTGCAACATACACACACACAAACACAAACGATTAGAGCAAACGGATCAAAGAAGAGCAGATCATAGAATAAAGGAAAACTAAACCCGTCGTACACAATAGCGGCTGCGAATAGTGTGCTGCTGATTCCTACGGATTATGGGCACCGGCTCCGGACGCACCTCGCACACGGATCTGCTGTGGGGAAGGTCTTCTACAATTTCCGGCAATAGGAAGGAGTTGCCCGCGTTGTCTACTAAGAAAAGTTACCACACCGAGAAGCGAGGCCGCATAGCGCAAGAGAGAGAATGAGAGAGGGGGGGGGGGGGAAGGAGGGGAGAAAGATGGAGGGAGACAGGCAGGTTCCCGTATGCCGAATATTCTAATTAGCGAACACTGAACACTGTTTCCAAACGATGCGAAGCGCACAGTCTGTATCCCCGTTCCTGCACACGTGTCTCCAGCGGCTGTACTTTGCTCTCTATCGTTTGGGTCGCGAAGAAAGTGCACACCAACAATCGAAGAACCCTGAACACCCCTCAATACACACTCCTCACTCGAGTGGGTTCCTCGCTTAATGCTCACTTTTAATTGAATTTCAACTCTATATTCAACGCTATACATACATGTATACATAGGGGTAAGCGTGAGCGTTTAGCACAAAAAATAGGTAGGCAGACAGGTGGAGGAAAGAAAACAAAAGTACAAAACGTAGACGGACCCCACAAAATTGTACGCGATCGCGTGTGATGTGTTCGCGTCAAGCGTTGTCTATAAAAAGTTTGCCGGTTTCTGTCTGCAGTGTCAAACGTTGACAGCCCAGTGTTGGCGGAAGGGGCTTGAGCAGGAACTGCAGGAAATGAAGCGATTCCTTTACTACAACACCCACACATCGGTTTCTGACAGGTGTCAGTTGAGCACTAAAAGCCTAGGTGTTTCGTTGCTACTTTTTTGTTTTGTTTTGATTGATTTTTTTTAATCTATCGCTCAACAACTCGCTCTACTTCGGCCACACCAACTCGATCCTTGCCTTGTGCGTATGTGTGTAGTAGCCGAGCATGTGAGTGTGTGTGAGATGAGTATTATTGGTACAACAATTCAATGGAGCACTATACATTGGTGAGCAAAAACACCAGAGGGCGTCGGCTACTAAACTATCTATACATAATTTCCCAAAAAAAAAACAAGTTATAAAACGAAGAAAAAAAAAGCAATCGCCTGTCTCACTCCTTGGCACAGTTCACTTTACGCTATATGGTAAAAATGGTTTGTTTAAAATTTCTTCCACAATGTTACATAACATAAACTTTCATAAACCGAATGTAAAGATTAAAACTTTTAAACGGAAAAATAATCCAGGAACTATCTTTACCAGTTTAGGTGATTCGAAATATATAACGGTGAACTTTTCTTGTGCTGTTCTTATACTCTTCCCCTTATGATGAAGCTAATGTGTATTTGTTTTTTTTTTTTAAATTTCTTTATATAGTATAATATATTTCTACTTTTTCTACTTCTGTGTCGTGCTAATCTCTCTTTCAGCTTCTTACTCTTTTATTCGATTAGCAAACAGTCAACAAATGATTATAGGAGAATGATTACAATGTACTTTAGAGGCAAATTAAGACAAATAGCTCAGATAATCGAATAACAGAGAAACGTACAAGCTCAAGCAATGGTTTGCCCACCGCAAAACAAACAGAGTTATATAGATAGAGCTTGGGATTAATTATACTTTAGAATCGTATGTCAAATGTACACAAATTTTTCACACAATTTGCCCCCTCCCAAAAACTGATGCTTATGGTGTTTGAAATTGGAAAAGAACAGTGAGAAATAAAACCAGTAATGATTGAATTGCTTTCGGAAACCCTTACAATTTCTTTTCCGTAGTAGGTATGTATGCTTGCTAAATCGTATGCTACCAACAACGAATCCTTCCCCTTGTTTCTGCCTTTCTAAATTACATTCTTCGCTATCTTATAGTGTGATCTTCGAGCTGTACAGATGTGCCCCACGAAGAGCAAAGTGACAGAAACGGAGATGGATACAGTGAAAACAAGAGATAGAGGACATAACACGAAGCGCCGTGTAACGTTTGTGTGCCAGGGGTACGGAGATACATTGACGACGGAAAACGATGTTTACCGGGTACGGGAAGCGATAAAATAAGAATGAAAAAGAAGAAAAAAAAATTAATATAAATATGACTCAGTCATTGAGCGTAGAAAATAGACAAAACCTCAAAAATAGGGAGGGTTGGTTGGTAGTCAAGGGAATAAAAGTTTTTGTTTTAGGTATAACAAAAAAACGATTAAGTAGTAGGGAAGTGGAATAATCAAACGAAATACGAAAACAAAACACAAGCTCTAAAACGCAGATATTAAAAAAAAAAACAAACAAACGAGATTGTTGAACGACAAAGCATACAGGGAACAAACGGACACCAATCAGGATGATTATTTTTTTTTTTGGTGGAATAAAATCAATAAAATAACACTACAAAGATCCGCAAGAGTAGATTATCCTCGCGAGAAAACGAGCTGCACTGAAAGAAAAACGCGTTGGTATATGGAGCTTGATGACGGCAGCATTCGGTGAATAATTAAGGTGAAAATAGATACGACGAGATCAGATAGTAGTGGGTGGGAAGCACGGAAAACAGAATGCAGCAGGATGGTGTCGGATGAGTGAACAAAACAGCAATGGGCGAACGGATTAGCGAGGCGTGACCGTGCTCCACGAACAGGAAGATGATACGCATTGGAAGGTTCACGACGCCATCAGGAGTTTAGGTGGATAATGTAGTGTGGTGCTGGAAAGTATGTGTATGTGCTTTGGTTTAGCAGTGATGGTCTAAATGTAACACTAGCTGGAACAAAAATAAAAAAACCAACGATAACAACATGCAAACAGATATGTGTCGATATACTAAACAGCAAAAAGTATCGAGAAATTCAGAGAGCACAGCTTAGCACGTGGTGTCACATTAGGTGCGTTCTTTGCTTTTGAACGGTTTCCAGGGCAACAAACAAGTTAAAACACTTAAAGCTCCTGGTCGCATTGACTGTCGCTTATTTTTAGGCAAGAACCGACAAGAAAGGATCAGAAAAGCATTAATATATTTTAAATAGCAACAAGAGCGAGAATAGTAAAGGAAATCAATAGGAAGTAGCTAACGTGTAGGAAATGTATTAAAAGGTGACGTGAGAAAAAAACGGTGGAAGTTTTAATAGTATTATCCAGAGGAAGAAAATAAAGAACCACAGAACAGAAGTGAATCAAAAAAAAGAAAACACAATTAGAGGCGTTATCAAATTGAGCAGCAATCATAGTATACCTCCGTCAAGATAATCTCCTCTCGATTTATCTGCTTTTACAACAAACGATCAAGGCGAGGGGACGCGACCAATCGTCGTTTTTTGTTTTGTACACTCTATGCACACAGGCACACCGAGCTGTCAAAAGTGACGGCTGAATTTTTCTCTCTCTCTCTTTTTCTATCTCTGGATTAAGTTACCTAGTACGTTTCACTCTCTTGCTCATTCGCTTGCCTCACTAGGGCAGGGTAGCGCAGGGAGGTGTAAATTGTTTGTTTGTTTGCTTTGGCAATTGCAATGGTTTGTTCGGTTTCGGCGCAATAACGACATTAGCAAGATTCATTAACCAACTTTCTGCCTTTACAGTAGCTGCAGTGGATGGGACGAAGGCTGCTTTTAGCAAACCTTTCCCTATCTTTTCTTTTGTGGTTGTTGTGCTGAGTAAATAGGTAGTAGTAGTAGTAGTAGTAGAAGTGATGGTGTTGATAATAGTAGTAATAGTAACAGGTCGTGAAGAGTGTTGCAGGAAGGGGGAAGAGGTCAGACGGCGAGCGCAGCGAGATGATCGCATCGGCCCGGGACAACGTGTGGCAAAAAAAGGCCGCGCACGCGTGGTCTCTCACTGTATCATGGTTGTTTGTTTCCTATGCATGTTTTGAAAAAATCTAAACTGCAGCCGCTGTGAGAGATTTTTTCTTACTGGAAGTAGGGAAGAAGGGTGAAACAAAAAAAAAAATACAAATAAAATAAAATAAAAAGAACACGAACGAACAAACCCACACACGCTACATAGAAAACATAAATGTAAAATAAGACAAACATTAATATACAGACGTCTGGGCACATCCTATCCAAGTGCGTGATATGTCCGTGAGGGAAAAGGGTGTGGAAAAGGGAGGGAACGAAGGAGAAGTTCTACTGGGCTGTTCTCATTGGCGACTTGTAGTAGATTCTCGGATACTTCGGGTACAGGATTTACACATGTTAGCAATCTTGTCTGCTCATTCACACTAGCATGAAATATTTGTTTTATGAGCTAGGTCTTATCTTTACTCTACGATGATTGTATCAAAAGAATCACATGCGTTACAGTAAGAAAAACATTACTCCTAAAATATTGCACTATTTCAAACTCAAATTTAACCATATAAATAAAATAATTACAAACAGATTGCTGTCATAACATTCAAATGAGCTTAAAAGCGCTCCATTTAAGAGTGTACAGTATTTAACAATGTACAGTTTATTATTGCTACAGACGATGTGAATGGACCAACAGAAAGAGATGTTAATAACAAATGAGGAAGGGGAAGGAAAGAACTGATGTGCGTAAGTGTCAAATGCGTCTATGTATTAACCTAATATATTCTTCCACTCATCCATAACGTTAACACAGTATGTTCACAACAACGTATTGCGCTCCACACACCCACCGAAGGTGTGATAACGGAGCCTAGAGCTATGTGTTTAATGTTCGTGCTTATTGTGGTGTGGATGAAAGCCAATAGTGCCAACGAGTGCTGGTTGTACAATATTTAACAACGAACGAGGTTTACACAGTTCAACGGCGTCTCGAAGACAGCGTGGTGAATAATGTTTCGATTAGCTTGAACTGCCATCCAAAATGCAACGTATGCCGGTGTATGACTATAACGGACGGCAGAACGGTCTATCTAAACGATAATGCAGACAGGGTAAGAGCGAGCGAAAGATACACAGTTACAGAAGCACACAGTGTCCAAACATAACTCTGATATGATGGGTTGAACTCTGGGGGAACAGGTATTGAGAGATCGCTACAGTAGTACCTGCTGTCGTGTGCAGTGCTGATGTGGGGTATGTTGATGAGGCTAGACCCGTACACGCTGCAGTACGTCGGGGATTGGAATTAGATTGGAGAAATAGTAGTGGAAGGTGCAGGGATGCAAGAATGTCCCGGTATCATGTAAAGGTATCGACAGTGGAGGAAATAAGACGTGGAATAAGAATAAAAACAGCTGGTGGGATCCTTTCTGTAAGCGTATCCTGTACAGAAGAGAACAATACACACAGACACCGTTCTCGGTAAGGAAGAATCCCGATCCGAACGGGATGCTACAGGAGAATGTGCTATCTTTGGTACAGGTAGACGAATGTGTTTGACCGATCACTTTGGGGCTAGGTTCTATCTGTATATGTGTTTATCGCCCTGTTATGGAACGTTGGGCAGGAGCGAGGGGGTATAGTGAGCAATTGGGTTGATATTGGGTATTGGGTTGGAGCGACGCGGAGTCGAAGGTTTTGAGGAAAGGAAGATGCTCCTGACGGGTGGATATTATGCCAGAAATGCAACCAAGCATGCACATTCAATAGCCTGTAACATTGGGGCATCGGAATCGAGTAAAAATTAGCAACACAAAAATGGAAAACAACAACAACAGGATGGATGAATGTGAAACAGATATTGAACTTTCGTATGTGGCTAAAACAGTAGTAAGAAAAAGCGGGGTGACTATGGCTTGACTGAAATGAAATACAAACAGCAGGCCAGCGATAAAAGGCACACAAGTACGGGGAAATCAAAAACAAAAATGTGTTACAAATCAAAACTTACACGTTTCCATAACAATTAGATTTTATCATCCCTGCGCGTACGATGCGAAATCAATTGAAGATTAAAAAAAAACAGAAATTCCTATCTAAAATACTCACTAGATCGTACAGTTTCAAAAATTCAAACAACCAAGACAAATTGAAAACAAAACCTACATCATCAAAAACAGCTCTACATCACAATGAATACCGAAGCAGTCTACATGTAGTCAAACCCAGTGAGCATGTGTGTAGGTGCTTTGTTTGATCATTATGTGCTATTTACATCAATGGCCGTCCCGTACTAGTAGTATGCCACGTGTGCAGCTAGTAGATGGCAGGAAGTAATTGATTAGGCACAGGCGTCACAGGGACTTGTGATAGTTAACGGATAGAAGTAAGAGAACACAGACACACACACACTCATTTGTGAAAAAAGACTTTTCTCTCTCTATTAGGAAATATAGCTCCATCATTATCACCATCGTTATGACAGCAGCGTCATCTCAATTAAAAAAAAAGAACATAAGTGACTGCCCTTAGTACGGTTTTAGTTGGCACACGGCATAGGCAACGCGAGAAGAGAAGAAGAGCGATAGAGACGGAAAGAAAGAGAGAGAGAGAGAGAGAGAGAGAGAGAGCGTAATGTGTGAGATATTTGGGGACAGTTAGGCTGGCTGGCTGGCTGGCTGGCTTGGCGGAGGCGGCGTTTGTGCGAAGAGCACTTAGTTGGTGTGTGCGCGTTCGGGCTTATTTTGCTTTTTTGATCCCTCCACAGAATTATGCTCAGGTTGGAAGAAGGGTTGAGAAGGGAGGGAGGGAGAGCGGGAGGGTGTGAGAAATTTACATATCTTCGTCGTCGGATGGTGGCGGACGGATCACCACGTTGTCCGGATCCTCCTCGACGTCGTAGTCAGCGGGCGGCACCTCGACTTCCGGCTCCTCCTCCTCCGGTTCCTCCTCGACGTCCGACATTTCGGCGAGCTCCTCCTCGATGCGAACCGGCCGATAGTAGCTGCCGCGGGACGAGCGCCCGTCACGCTTGTCGACTCGAACTGATGGGGGGAGGGGGGGGGGGGCACGGTGCGGGGACAGTTGATGGGTTGGGATGGTGGAGTGAGGGATGGCGGGTTGAAGAAGGATGTAGAATGAGAGTGGGAGATTTTCGAGCAGATTTGAATTTGTGAGCGATATTCGAGTGTGCGTGTGTTTTGTATGTGTATGTTTGGTTGTAGTTTTTTTTGAGTGGCGAGGCCCAGAGTACCACAATGAGTGGCGAGTCACAATGAGAGATGGGGTAAAAATGGGTGGGAAAGAGGGGGGAAAAAGGGGGAAAATGGTTGAACGCGAGAGACAGAGAGTTTGTTTTAGTTAAAACAGAAGTAACAACAGATGTAATAGAAAGAAATAAAGGGTAACAAAACGGCAAGAGCAGAGTAGTCTCTACCATCACGTTACAAAACGATAAGGAAACTCGAAACTGAGACGAGACATCAGAGGAGGGGACGGTGCAATTGTAGAGATGGATTGAACAGATAAGTTGGAGTGAAGGACGAAGGAGCAAATTGAGAAATAAACAGACAATAAAATGACACATATACAGATAGAAGATAAAACACAACACAGTGCTGCAAAATGTCACGAGCATCACGAGATGTTCACCAAAGAAAACAGCGAACATATCCGTGGTAGCTTAATGCTCTTTGCTGATACTCAATGAAAATGCGTCATGACATGCCGAACGCGATACTCTGACTGACAAACTGAGTTTAAAGCCGGCGCAAGCATTATCATGACTTTTTCTGGATGTGAACAATGCTGCCAAATGCCGATGTTTCAGTCACCAACACTCACTCATGACTGAAACGAAGCTCAAATCAGCTAACGTACACAACTGAGATAATCAGAGGTGAGACTCAAACAGTTGGTGGATCAATCACATGCTTGATGACATTTTGTTTAGCACCCAATTCTTAGTCACTCACTTGGTCACAACATTTTCGCCCTATGATAATCACGACATTCTTGGAATATACTTGGTGTGTGGTCCCAAGCTTCAAAATGAGCATGCTTTCTCGCTCTGTCTGGTTTGGTGATGTGTCGGGTCAAACAAAGCGAGGAAGCATGCTAATTTTGTTTGTTGGAACCACTCACACGAACCGCATATATCTCCCATGACTGTCCCGATGTTCACCGACTGAAAATGTCGCGACCAAGTGACTGTCCAAGAGTTGGTCGCAAAAATGTCACCAAGCTTGTGTTGGTCGTAACAACTAATTGAGTCTCACCTCTGATCATCTCAGTAGAACTCGTGACGCTCACATAATTTTGTTTCAGCCGGAAGATTTCTTGACTATGTCAATGACATTTTTCAGAACTGATCACAGTAAAAAATTCATGACATTTCGACTGACCAAACGTTGGTCGCAAAAATGTCACGAAGCATGCATTGTCCACACCAATCGTTTTGAATATCGATCTCTGATTATCACAAATGAGTACGTGAGGCTGACATGGATTTTGTTTTAGTCAGATTTGTTTATGACATTGACAGGGACATTTTGCAGCACTGGATAAAACTCTACTTGGTGTGATGAGTGTAACTTAGAGGGGGTTGCTGGGATCTTGGTAATATGGATGTAATGTGGAGTTACATCAACATATAGAAACAACTTCAATCGCGATTCGTGCAGGATACAGTCAAACAAACACGCAGAACCATTAGAGAGACGAAGACGGTATACCGAGATGTCAGAAACAGAGGGGAAGGAAATTGACTGATGGACACAACAAAAATGAAAATTTCGCTTCCACGATCGAACAAGTTCATCTGTATGTTAGCCGTGCAAAACATTGTATTGCCATTATAGACACGAAGATGACACAATATGCCTAAGAACGACTTCAAGGGTTCGAACGTTGTTAGCGACCGAAAGACATTCAACAGATGTAGTTTCAACATCGCACGAACCTGGCTTCAATCGTTGCTTTGAGAAGAGTTCAATCAAGAGAATAACAGAGAAAGAGCGACGATGGGCGAGGGTGGAAAATCCTATCCCGAAGAGCTACTACGGTGGACGTCTAAAGCTACTGGAAACAAACTAAAAGACTCGATCAAAGCGAAAACCGCGGAGAGGCTCAATTCACAGCGGGCACACCGCTAAGGAAGCTCTTCCCAGGTGCGTTTCGTTGGCACTGGTTCGGTCGGTATCGGTACGTGCAGAAACCGATAGTACGGTATCGGGTGGCAGTGTTCCGGATCGTCTGACGGGCGCGTTGGGGCAGGTAAGCGATGCGTAAAAAGAAGATCAAGATCAATAGTGAACGGTTAAGGCCGAGCGACAACCGATTGGTTAAACAGGGGGACAAAGGTTTCCAACGACACCACCGCAACCCGAGGAGCCTAAACCACCCGTAGCAATATGGGATCAACCGAAGCGGTTTGCAATGCGTATTAAATGAATCCATAACAAAAATGGCACTTGGCAGGAGTGAGCCTCCGTGCCTTTTCCCGTCGATCACCTGCACCAAACCACGCATTAAAACGGTAGACGCGCACCACCGAAGCGTGGGCTACACTAGAGGGGAGAGCGATCGGTGGCAGTATCTGCCAGAGCATACTCACTTCTGTCGATGTTGCGCTGCAGATGGGCGGCTACCCGATGCCGGGCATCGTTGAACTCCAAATGCAAACCCAGCCGCAGCAGGGTGGTATTCTTTTCGACCAGCTCGGTAATCTCCATCTCGATCTTGTTGCCGAACACTTGCGATCGCTGCGAGCAGTTACGATTGATTGTCGATGTTGCCGGTGCCCGGTGTCGGTTGATAGAGAGACGTTGATCGATTGCAGATTGATTGGCGCAGATGAGGATTGGTGGTGGGGGGTCAGTCGGAAACAAACGAAAAATATTTAGAATGAATTGCACATCCGGACCGGAAGTGTGTAGGCGCGAAGAGGGCGAAAAAGGTACAGGCAAGCCAAAAACACAAAACAAACACATGATGCAAGCTCAAAATACCTGGTTCGAGGCACGGAACTCCTCGATCGTCATCTGCGTGAGGAGGCTCTTGACCAGCGTCACAATCACCGTCGGGCTGATGAAGTTCGTCTCAACGTTCAGCACCCGCAGGGCGTGGTTCTGTTCGAGCGCGGCAGCCAACATTAGCGCGGTACGGTCGGTCAGCCCAACGTTCGTGAGCGACAGCACCTCCAGGTGTGTGTTCGACTTGAGCGCCTCGAACAGCTTGTCGAACTGCTCGTCCGAGATGGTCTGGAAGTGAAGCAACGGTAAGTACCATACAGTGCACTGGACGGTGGAGCTCCCCTGCAGCACTGCTTCTCCCAAAACCCTACCTTGATGTTATTTAGGTTCACCTCCACCAGCTTGCTGTCGTCGCTCTTGATGCGCTGGATCGTTTCCTCCGGATCGGTCGTGTTCGGCGCCTCGGCCGGGAAGATCTTCGGTATGGCCGACTTGGTGATGCCGTCCCAGCCGAGCCCGACCGGCTGGCCCTTGTTGAGCAGCGAGGCGTGATACTGGTCCTGGTTCATCATCGAGTGGAAGCCAAGGATGGCGGCCAGATCGATGATCTCCTCCTGCGTCGCATCGGACAGCGCCTGCTCGTACTCGTCGCCGAGATCGATTGCGATCTGCTCGTCGGCCGCCTGCAGCTTCGCCGCTTGCGGTGGTGGTATCCACTAAATTGAATAAAAGGAAGAAGAGGAGAAAAAAGCAGATGAATGTGAAAAGAGCGTCCCGCGACTTTCGGATCTTCTTTGTCGCCGAGTGAGCGGCTACGCACCTTTTTGCCACGCACGACGCCCGGCACAAACGGTTCCAGCTCCGGGCGGTCCGGCGTTTCCAGCGCCTGCTTGTTAATATGGTCGATCAGCTTCTTGCGATCGAGCGGCCCGGTCGGTGCCTTATCACACTCGTAGTTGGTACGCTGGCTGGGCGGCAGAAACGAATCCTGGAGGAAGAAGCGGAGCGAAGCGTTCAATAGCGGGATAGCGTTACGGGATTTTTGTTTTTTTTTTGGGGCAGAGCAGCCATGATGCACTTACATCCGGATCGACCTCCTTGGCGAGCATGGTGATCTCCTCCGGCGACAGCTGGGCGAGCAGCTCGTCAACATCGATATCGTCGTACGCGCCGACATCCTTGCCGTACAGTTTGGCCGGTGTCGTGATGGTTTTGGTGGTGGTCGACGACGACGTCTGGTCGATGACATCATGCCGGGGTAGGAGAATGCATACGAAAACCAAAAAGATGGAGAAGGATTAGCTGGTGTCGGCAAACGGCCCGAAATGGCTACGATCAGCACAAATGGTAATACACAACATAATGTGTGGAACATATACAGCCCGGCCCCTTCCGTAAAAGGGGTGCAGTGGGTGAATTGTGTGGGGAAAGGGGCGTTGGTGGGGGAGGGGAAGGGAGGGTAAAGTATGTGCTGGCGCCAGCCACGGAGTGTGGTCACGTCATACGTCGTCGATTGGTCGATTGGTAACAGAAGAGCAGGCTACAAATCACAAATGCAACTCCCTTTCTCTCTTGCTCTTACGCGTGAGCACAACGCACGGCTCGTGATTAGCACAAGTGACAGGGAGTAGCACAACTGTGTGAGTAATGTGTTTGATGTGTGTGTATGCGTGTATTAGGTGTAGAGTGGGAAGTTATGATAGATAGAAATAACAAAACGCCGGTGGCCTGCTTTCCCGCAGCACGGCTCCCGCTTCTTAGTGCAGCATAATTAAATGAATCGCTCGCCTCGCCACTAGCCCACTTCTTAAGGCTGCGGTATAAGCGAGGCCCCTCTGCAAATGTGACTCCTCCACTGCTACCCCGCGGGCAATTTTATGCATCATGCTCCCTCCAGTTAATTGAAGAAGCGGTCAGCGGAACCCTCTTCTTTGCATCATTCCAGCGTCAGTTGCAGCGGTAGCCACGTTTTATTGCTTCATGCTTCACAATTCATGATGGCACCTCGTGCCCCACAACCCCCTTCTAGCGCTGGAGGCATTAACTAGCTTCAAAGGGAATGGTTACGGCGGTACGCGGCGTCGAGCATGTGCTTGCGGAGCAATCCAAGAGCCATGGAATGATCTCACCCTCGTATACACAGCACGCTTCTACATCTGGGTTTGTCACGATCTACGCTGAATCCTTTTACTTTGTAGGCCCCTTCCCCCCCCCCCCCCCCCCCCTTTTTTGCGACCCTTTTTTCCAACCGGGCGAGATGTAAATGAGGACAGAGGAACTCGCGCATTGGCGGCGTAAGTGTGTGTGCCTTTGAGAGGAACGGATATTGCTTTGTGCGCTCTTCTAGCGGGCTTTGCAGTCAAGGTTCCATGCAGAAGTGGTTCACGGCACGGTAACAGTAAACTTGCGAGCAACAAATGGTGTCGTCGCGCAATGGCCACAATGCTTGATTCGAGGGTTCAATTGCAGCAGCATCAAACCTTTATGTTAAGACCATGAGAGATCTTCAAAAAAAAAAAAAAAAAAAACAAAGGGTCGTTTCTATTAATGACGAACTCTAAGAGGAATGTATTTCAATGAATTTTACTTATTTCAAAGAGAGACGTTGGCATTGTTTATTCATGTTTCTGTTTTTTTTTGTTTTTTTTTTTTTTAATTTCCGAAAGCAAATTCCATCACTACATGCCAGCCTCCATCAAGTATCTGTGGTTCGTGATTTATTGTAAGGGACGTGACTTTTCACTGCCCCCAAAACAAAAAGTTCCCCGCAACCAGACAACTGTCACGTAAGACACCTCGATGTGATCAAAGAGCCAATTCCGAGCAAATGTTGTTTTAATTTCCATCCAAGGCGTAATAGGGCGTTGGTTGGGCGCCTTCCACTTGGGTGAGGAATTGGCTTTTCCTTGTCCTCATAGCTCCCGAACAGCCCATGCAAGTCAAGTGTTGATGGTAAAAATAAAATCGCACGTTTACCCAAGCCCCTTAGCTGTTCGATAGCCCTCGACCCATTCCCTTCTGCTAACCACAGCCCAGCGGGAGTGGTAGCGACATTGGCGATACATTACAGGGTTTTCCAAGTCACTTTCGAACTGTAAACATTGTTTTTCACCGCGTGCAAGAGGGTTTTCCACATCACTCTGGTATTTCATTTCCATCATCATGATTTATAATTTCTTCAGCATGATTTTCAACACGGCTCAAGCTGGATTGAGTTTAACGGTTTTTTTTGTTATGTGTTGAAAATCATGTGTAAGAATTGAAATCTCATTTTAAAGCAAATACACCACCTGACAGCTGTTGAAAAACATCTTTGATGCTGCGAATAATTATGTGCACATTCGAAAGTGACTTGGAAATCCCGGTAATATTTTTTTATTTCTTCAGCATGCTTTTTTCAACACTTCCCCCCGTCAACGGGTGATAAGATCCTGCCTCAAACCCCGGTGAAAAAACGATAGCAACCGACCGTTGAAGTGTTGAAAATCATGTTGAAGAAATTAAAAGTTATTATGAAGAAAGTGACATGCCAGAGCAATGTGGATTAACATCTTGCACGCGGTGAATAACAATGTTTACAGTTCGCAACTGACTTGAAAAACCCTGTGCGTTGCAGAGATGGTCTATGCACGACAATGCCGAGCCAAGATGGAAACACGGAGAGTGCAAACACAAACGATCGATCAGGAGTGAAACAAGAACACAAACACACAAAAAAGACCCCAACAACAACTCCCCTTCCCGCGCCCAGGTTATGTGAGTCGAATAAATCCGTTAGTGCAAACACACACACACACAACATGATCTTAGGCGAAAGAACTCCGTTGGAGCCAAAACCTCTATAAACTATTCAAACAAACACAACATGATCGGTTCGCAACAAGCTTGGCAGAGTGGGCAGGTGGGGACGGGTTGGGTGTGATGCGGCTGCAGCTTGCAGTTGCACATGCTGTTGTTGTTCGTTGGAAAATTAGAAAGAAAAACACACACACACACAACAGATAGTAAAACAACATCATCATTCCATATGTACACAGCCAGACACATACATACATACGCACACACACAACATAAAACACGTGTCTGTTTTTTTTCGTTTCATATGGTCTTGGGGCTGGAAGAAAACAGAGTTTGGGGTGGACAGGGGATGGGTGGTGTCTCTCGGCACGGGATTGGGGAGGCGGGAGGTCACTAAACATAAATTGGAAGGCATGATTGAGTGCGCGAGGAAAATAAAAACAGTGAGGAAGATGGGAGGAATGGGTGGAAAATTATGATTACGGTTGAAAGCTTACCATGGTTTTGCTCTAAGTAAGAAGTGAAGGAGAAAGGGTAAGAAGTAGGTAACGCAGTTGACTCACACGCACGCACACACGGGCAAACACACACACACACACTGGCGAGGGCGCGCGCGTGAGTGTTTGGTGTGGAGAAGGGGGTGGTTGGGGGGAAAAGGCTTTGCTAGTCTTCTCAAACTTTTTGCAACAAAAGAACACACCCTCGGGCAGAGCTTTTGCGTACTTTGTTCGATTTGTTTTGCTTGGCTTTTGCTAATTTTTGTTTGGGAAGATTACCTTCCTCGGCACTAATTTTTGGGCGTTTA
Source organism: Anopheles coluzzii (assembly GCF_943734685.1). Lineage (NCBI taxonomy): Eukaryota > Metazoa > Arthropoda > Insecta > Diptera > Culicidae > Anopheles > Anopheles coluzzii. The sequence continues at coordinate 18,780,746 of NC_064669.1, forward strand.
GTTCTGAGTTCTGACACTTAGCTATATGCTATTTTTGCTCTCCCCTCTTCCCTGCTTGCTCTTTTGTTCTTCCCTAATTATTATCACGGCGCTACTCTTATTTTTTCACGTGCGCGACCCGGTCACAATGTGCAGACCAAAAAAAGTCACAAAAATTCACACACACACAGCAAGAGGAACGGGTGGGACACGGTAACGTAGAACGGGCGCGGGTACTTATATTTTGATAATCATTTTGTTTTTAGGTAGATTTTGGAAAAAAAGAAAAAAAAATGAAAAATTAAATGCAGGCGCGGCCGCCAATCAATATTAAACTGTATTAGAGACTGAGAAGGTTGCCAAGGAAGCGGCGGGGACAGCCCCTTTGCTCCAAGACTTTACCCCGGTGAGATGGATAATTCGAGAAGGGAGCTGAGATGCGCTTCCCTTATCAAGCGAAGAAACACACACACAAAAATCTAATCAAACGCTAGCCAACGTTTTGCAATGGCTTTTACACTACTCGAAGCCCCGGGGCGCCTATTTGCGCTACTTTCTTATCAGACCATGGGGTGTGTGTGTGCGCCTGTGTGCCGCGAGTGGCTGAGCTTTCACTGGCGGAAAATTGGACGGTTTTTTTTCTTCGGTTTTGTTTTATTTTGCTTTACAACCTTTACCGGAAATCGGGGTTAATATGAAATCTGTATCGGAGAAACTGCATAATCGCGAAAGAAATGCACAGCAGCTAGCTCGCAAAGGGATTTTTATGCTGTTTTATCCGGCAAGAGTTAGCAAGACAGAGAGAGAGAAACAGACACACACACATACGACACACACATGGAGAACAGTGAGAAGAAAATGCGTTCCGTCTCTTTCTAGCAGACGCGTTCTTCGTAACAGTAACGTACTTAACAAAAGAAACAAACGAAACTACAATCGGACCGAAAGTGCTGTGTTTTGACGTGTGAGAATATATACGCGCGCGTGTGTGTGTGTGTGTATGTTGATTTTTATGTAGCGCTAATAGGGCCACATAAAACGGGACTTTCGTATGCTACCGAAAGCGTTCCTCTCCCGTCAAGGTTGCGGCATCTGTTGTCGCATAATCGAATTACTGGCAAAAGGGAATCAATAGTTTTGAAGCAATTGTCCGACACACCAGCGAGTCACAGACACACGCACAAGAACGACAGACACAACTGCACACACGGATGTTCGTCTTGATTGAAGTTAATTGAACTACGGTGAGGGCCGACAAAAACATACACAGACACACACACTGGACGCGCCCTGGACTGGTCACCGCTGTCCGATGACTTCACCCTAACCAAATACACCGCACCCGCAAGTGCCAGTTCCAGTTCCACTCCCGCTTTCCCGCACAATACACCCTTTATGTATTACATTCACAAACGCCCATACAAACACACGCACTCGAGCAACACAGAGACAGAGACGGCTCTCGCTTCACGCGTACGCTTCGGATGACGTTTGCCAACAGACTGTGGTGCCCCGTCCCCGGGCAGAGCCCGCAAACCTGCAAGACTACACGCGTACGTTCAGTACTTCTAACAGCGATCGATGCAGCGAAGAGCCCCCTTCCAGCGAGTTTTTTTTTTCTGTTTGCCGCGAAGGTTCGCTTACGGCTGAGGAGGCTTGCGTCGCCTGCGGAAACAGGGGAATCAATTATGTGCGTGGTGCTTTTTGGTTTCCTGTGGCCACTGTAACGTGGGCCGCGAGGTGGTAATCGGATACGGACTCGAAAGATAACAGCGTGCGAAAACTGCAAGCATAATCAAATGTTGCGATTGTTTGTGTTGCTCTCTCGCTCGCTGCGTCCTTGTTTGTTGTTTGGCTGCGGCGAACCGTCAAAATCGTCTGCTCGTTTATGGTGTCGCGTTCGGCGCTCTGGTGGCATTTCCGGATTATGAAACGGTTTGAGATTTTCAAAACCAAATTTTCTCTAGCTGTATCTCCTGCAGGTTTTGAACCGATGTTTTTTGTTTCTTCTTGCTTTAATATTTAATTTATGGATGAAGATGACGAAATGCTAGAGGAAAGCAACGAGATCGCCATAAAAGGTGTAACGAAAACTCATCACCTCCGAAAACCATGGCACAACGCGGCGAACTCTAGGCGGGATTGGGTGTCTCGCTAATGGGTAAATTATTCGCACCGGACGGGCAACAAAGACAGGGCAATAAAAAGACACGATTATTTCCACCACACGATGCAAGGGCATTCGTGGGAATCCGCTGGTGGACCCGTGGGGCCCTTTTCTTTTCTCGTAAGCAGCCGCTTGCAACGAGTCGTAGCGCACTGGGGTGGGAAGTTCGGAGGTCACGCCGCTCGTTCACTCTTCTCGCTCGCCCAAGACGTTTGCTACCCAAGAAGGTAGCGCGCGCTGGATGTCCGATGCTGAGTCTCTCAGTCTGAGGCAAGACGACCGGCGAACGATTGACTTCAGTGTAGCGCACTGAATGACATCCTTCAAGAATAGCGGAAATGGCAGCATTGACCTTTCGAGAAGAGATGAAGGGAACGCAAGCTGGGGTTGTCTTTATACGGTGCAAGTACTACCGTGACCGAATGTTCTGCCATGACCTAGCGGCGGATTAAGCAGTACGCAAAACTAAGCGGTCGCGTGTGACCCCAAGAAAAGGAATCAACTCCCCGCTCACAAGTAATGGCAATCCTTTTCTGATTAAGAATTCCTTATGCAACTTCTCTCTCGCCACTTCGTAAAGGCAGACATACGTGTGATTGCTTGGGGCCTTCACCCGAGTTAATCCGCAACTGCTCTCACCGGAGTTTAATGCGTTTACCAGAAACAAAGAAATAATAAAGCGGTCAATCCTCTTGCAATGAGCATAATTCGTATTCAGCGTTTCACATGGCTGTTGTGTAAAAAACTACGTTATACAGGAGGATTGGTATGTACCATCAAATCAATGTTCGTACTATGATTAAACATTGCATTAAACATAAAACATTGACGTACATTGCTTATGAGTAAAAATAAAAATAAATATCTAAAAAAAGTGTTTCAAGCATATAAAAAGAGAACAGCTACTTCTGGACGATGCTTGCCAATTCCTTGGAATGTAGTAAATCATACATTCAACATCTACACACTGCTGATGGGGCTATGTAACAATGAGATGATATCAGACCAAAGGTTTTTCAAATTGGAAAACTGGTTGTCCAATGTTTTTGAAGATTGTACTTGATCAATTTTACCAAAAGCCAATCCTTGAATTCACATGATCATTTAGCAGGGGAAAATATATGAAGAATTTCTGTTCGCTTTTGTAGTAAATAACCTGTGTTTAAATGGGTTGAATGTATAACGGTTTGGAATATGTTAAAAGAGAGTCAAACATGCTCACCAGAGGATAGGGTTAAAACAGCACTGGAATGGAGCACCGGTAAATCTACCATAGGGAAGTATAGGTACTAAAGAGAAGAACGGAAGGCGCAAAGAAGAAGCTGCAAACACGTGATGGCGTTTAAGAGGGAGACAAACAACATCTAGTTCTGTACACGGGGGCAGAGATACTAAAGAGCACAAGATACTTAAAGCAAAAACACTAAAAGATGCAGGAATAGAACAACAAACACCCACACACACACCAACTTTCTATTTACACAGCTACAGTCGTCGCCTGCGTGCAGGTCCCGCAGGCCCTACTGAAGTGGGCACACGTGAGTCTCGAAGGAGACCCTGCGCAACCGAACTCGCCTTGAGTAACTCTGGCGCCCTGTTAGACTTGCTGTTGCGTTGGAGGTAGCCGCAAGCGGTTACTCAAGGGAGGAGAAGCGCATCCTCAAGTGTTTCCACTGCTGCCTGCCGCGGTGTAGAGGAATTGCACTTGCCCACTTGTCTCTACCGTGGGAGTGGCGTGGAACGGCCGACTACATCTCTGGCCCCCAACACTGGAACGGAGACGACTAGCTCCAATACCAAGAACGTGCATCGTCCCATGCCCCACGCCCCCCATTAGATCGCTGGATTACATCTCGCCGACACACGTATGTACGCAGGTCGCAAGCCAAGATGGCATACCCACAATGGCGTCACATAATGGCCACCAGGCGGTGCGGAGGCACTGGTACACACTGGGTTTTGTGTGTCGTTTTACAGCAATAGCGAAATGCAGGAGCATGGGTAGTAAAATAAATAAAGAACACAATATACATGTGACCGTGTGTGTGTGTCATTGTGAGTGTGTGGTATACCACGATATACCACGGTATACCAGGGTGTGTATGGGGCCCCACTGTGTGGCTTGGTAGGGGTTTGTGGTCTGTTTGGAGGGTTCGGAAGGTTGGAATGATGTTGGTTACTATCTGTACGTGGCGCACACTACAGGACATTGTTGTACGCTCGTCGGTGCCTCGTTGATTGATTAATTCTTTTGTGTCATTGTTGTGCTCTCGATGCCGGTTTTGTTGTTGATAGGCGCGGCCCGGGCACCGGTCGCCCAATTCTTGGCTAAGTGCTTTAGGGGAGGGTGTGGTGTGAGTTTTTTTTTGTTTTTCGCGTTATGCACTTTGCATTGCATCGATTTTTGGAGCCGTCAATTGATTGATGCCGAGTGTTTGCTCTGCACAACTTACCTAAACACGTGGAAAAGGGATAAAAAAAACACAACTGTTAGAATGTGTGGCCCACGTGTGTGGGAACAAAATAATAAGAAAGAGTGAGATAGAGACAGAGATTGACAGAGAGTGATAGAGAGATAGAGAGGGAGGGGAGCTTGGACCTAAGCTGGTCAAATTGGATTTCAGCGAAAGACGTCTATCTATTTAGCGCGGGCAGTTAGTGGGTAGTTAGCGAGCAGTTAGCGAAGCATATGCAGCGAAACAACACACACACACACACACACACACACACACACGTTCGCGCACACTCTGAAATAGCTGGAGCTATTGGATCGAACTGTTCCGCCTGTACGTCATGTGTTGCTGCAGGGTTACATAAGCATCTTCCTATCGAGCGCGAAATACCGACCATTCCGCCGCCAAATGTTTCCTCATTCGATCGGTTGGTTCGGATTAGCACCAATCACCCTTATACCCTGCATCTTCCTCCACGGTGTCTCCGTGCAACCAGGCAGCTCGTTCAGCAGATTCTGAAAGTCAGCTCGCAGCAGGTCGCAATCAACCCTGCGGTTGTATCAATCAACGAAAGCCATGGTTTCGCGAGTCCAAAAACGTCAACAACAACACAAAATAACCACCGCCCCTAATGGACTATCTTTTTTTTTGTTTTGTTTTACAGGTAGTACCACTCGCGTCCTGACATTGGTGGGACATCCCAGGGCTCCCTGGTTTTGAACTTGTCCGTCGTCGGCCCCCATCATTGTCGTCATTTCGCTGCCACGGGTGAGCGCAACACTCGCAACCTTTCCGCAATTTGCGCCACCCTCCCCCCTTCCCTCCTTGCAACCTTTGCACGGTCCATTCCACTTCCACTAGCGGTGGTGCGCGAGAGCGTTCCGAGCCGATCGAATTTCTTCTCCGTCCGGGTACACCCACACACACACACACACACACACACACACAGAAACGCAGACACGCCTGAGCTGTAGCAGGGAATCGGGGATGCTCATCCATCATCAGGGGCACCATCAGGGCCAGCAGGAGGACCGTGTTCAAACGTGCGACAAGGTTCAGCAGAAGCACGGATACCGCAACAGATGAAGCGCAAATGGCTCTGTCCATCTGTCCTTCTGCACGAGCGGCTGGCGCTGTCTGTTGCGTGGTTGTTGTTTTTGTTTCTCCTCCTCCCAAAACAAACCAGCAGCAGGAGAAGCTGAGGTTATGTTTATCTGCGCTGTGTATTTCGTTGCCTGGTCAGTGAATTGTGTCAACACTCCAAACCCCCGGCAGGGCTCAGCGAGATCAGCGCGGGTCCAGCAGGACCCTTTCCCTTCAGAAAGTGTCTATGTTTCGGTCAAATGAGCTTCCAGATGTACTTTCTCCGGAAGATAGCGGAAGTACATTGAATTTCCAACAACAATACTAAAAAAAACATGAGTTCTTCCATTCCTTACACGGTAACTTATGGTCCAATTTATGGGAAACACTATTTGGTGCAGTTGGATTTAAAAAAAAACCATACAAACACACACACCCACACACACACACACACAAACATGGTAGCACGATCAGTGCGACAGATGCGGAAGATGCTGTAGCGCAACCGCCGCCATGTTGCGAGCGTGCATCTGTGTGGGGACAAATATTGTGAGGTTATGAACCGTACCGCTCTGCTCGCTTGCTCGTTACGCTTAAGATGTATTATCTAAATTTAAATCTGGTAAGGTATATTTAAAACAAATAGCCCAATACAGACAAACACGGCTCGCTGCTGCTGCTGCTGCTGCTGGCAAAGAAGCTGCGCCCGATCTGCGCATGGATGTGCGTCGCCCTGCCCTTGCAGCAAACTCCCATTCCTCCAAGAAGCGGACGATGCCAGGGATAGAGGGAAAGGCAGGGAGAAAGGGAAGGAGGTGTTGGGTGGGGGTGTGGAGGGAGTGATTTTTTTTTTATTGCCTTCAATTCTATCGAAACCGACTCTCCATCGGGGCAGTGTGCTGGCCGTGTCACCACGTGGTAATATGTGTGTGTGTGTGCTGTGCGGTTTCGTGCGTGCGTGAACTCTCGCGTATCGCTGCGGCCGGTGTGTGCGGCAGGGAGCGTGGGGCACCGGTCGTCATTAACAGGCAGCAGGGCAGCAGGGAGTGAGCAGGCAGTAGCATCAAAAAATTAAAAATAGTCAAACACACCAGCGCGAGCCCGTGTTGTTTTGTTCGCTGTGTTGCCGCGCGCGCGTATCTGCCCCTCTCCGAAGCCCATTCGCTGTCCGCGAACGATCGCCAGCACCAGCAGTAGAGGGGTGGTGGGCGCGGCGGCGTGTTGCGTGCTACCATTATCCCCTATTGTGTGGTGAGAACCCGTCGCACCAAACGCAAACGCAGCGGTGCCGTGTAGTACTCTGTGCCGAGCTACAGGAGTGGTGAAAGAACGGCCGAGCGACGACGACAACGACAGTTGTGCGCGATGGCGAAGGGGCAAACTGCGCTAACGCCACTACCTCATTACGCTGCTAAAGAGGAGTGGTGTGTGGTTCGATGATTTTGTATTTTTGCTCTGCGTTGCAGGCGTACAACAACAACAACAATAACAACAGGGGGAACGGTCAAATTTGAAGCACAAGTAGCTTGCTTTTTTATGGTGTGTGCCGTCCTAGCTGACTTTTCTGAAGCGAAAAAGAACAGCTGTGATATAGGAACACACACACACTCATACATGTGGGAAAAGTTAGTTATGAGAAGCTCGTGTCGATCGAGATGGAGGAAGGAGTATGAAGAAATGCGAGTAAAGAGGTTGCGAAAGACGCAAAAGAGTCAGAAAAACCTGGATCACAGCGGGGAGATAGTAGGAAAGGGTTAAGGAGATTAAGGAAGCGGCAGAAGAGTGTGTGTGTGTGTGTGTGTGTGTGTGTGTGTGTGTGTGTGTGTGTGTGTGTGTGTGTGTGTGTGTGTGTGTGTGTGTGTGTGTGTGTGTGTGTGTGTGTGTGTGTGTGTGTGTGTGTGTGTGTGTGTGTGTGTGTGTGTGTGTGTGTGTGTGTGTGTGTGTGTGTGTGTGTGTGTGTGTGTGTGTGATAGAAGCGATGTATAGCCGGTGTGCGATGTATGTTAAGTCGGGACGCGAACCTGGGACAAGTGCCAGTTGCGCGCGTTGCAACACGAGCGGAGTTCCTAGTGCGAAACATGGTCGGCTCTGCAAACGCGACCACCGGGCGCGACAGCAAACCGGCGGAGCAATGCGCTACTAAAAGCGCAAAGTGATAATAAAAAAAATATATACAGACTGGCACATTTAAACCCCAAGGAACGATACGTCTCGCGCACACCAGAGTGAAATAACCAACCGTTGTTTTTGTGGGAAAGATGAAGGTTAATAGGAAAGAGGGGAGGGGGGAAGGGTCTCGAATAAAATCGAAAAGGAAAATAAAATAAAACACTGAGCGAGGCAGGGAAACGCGCGCGCGTTTGAAAATAAATACTACACAATGTATTCGAAGCGGTTGCAAAGTGCGCAATCGAAGCGCGGTTCGTGACTTTTGCAACAACCTAGGCGGTAGCGGCAAGTAAGCAGCAGCATTAAAGCACATCCAAGCGGGAGGGGTACGCCGGCGCAGGCTTACGGTGGGAGCAGCGGGAAGCGTTGCGGGAAGGGTGGAGGCCAAACGTTAGCTTCCTGTTACTTACTTCCTCGATCTTGAAGGTGGTCACGGACTTTCTGGTGACATGGTGCGTCTCCTCGTACTCCTCATACGTTTCGGCCATAATTGGAATTCAAATCCGCCTTTCTAAATTCACTTCAGTTTCTATTTTTATAATATATCTAAACCGCTAGGCTTTGTAATTGCGGCTCGCTGGCTGTGTGGTTTGAACGCGTTTACAGATGCATACAAGAGAATTAGTGGTACAGTTCGGTGTACTACGGTGGGCGAATAATGAATGGGATTATTCTTTTTTTTTTTGTAGCGCGGTAAAGCACACACACACACGTCTGGCACAGGTGTTAATTTCGCTTTTCCTTGGCCCGCTCCCACCGCTTCCCACGATCCTTTTATTTTCACTCTCGGCGCTAGGGGCTTTTTTTTAAATTCACGTACGTCCTTCCTCACTCGCCACACATGGGACACGGGACACGGTGACACCCGAACGCGCGCGCTATCTTTGCCTATGATTCGTTCTACTTCTCCTCCCCCCTCCCTCGCTCCCTACTTCATCCGTCGTGTATCGTGCGGGTTCGAAAACGTCACCGACAGAGGGCGAAAAACACGCGTAGCTGCTGGATAGAAGCGTTTCGTACTGAGCCGGATTAGCTCACGCACCGGACCCCGATACCGATCCGCCAGCCAGCCTGCCAGCCAGCCAGCCAGCCAACCAGCATGCGCTACAGCATGCGTCAAATGCGATCAGCGCGCGTGTGTGTGAATGTGAGTGTGTATTTGTGCTCGCGGCCGGTGCGTGTGTGTTTTATTGATGGGATGAAAAAAAAGAAGAAGATAAAACACACACACACACACACACACACACACAAACACCTCGGGACGGATGGATGGATTACATAAATACAGAATTTTCCTCGCTCTAGGTCACACTAGACGGCGCATTATCTCGAACGATCGGGTGTCGGCTCCCGTTCGGGTCGTTACACCGATACGCACAATGGGATGCGTGCTGCGCAGGTGGACAGAAATGTTTCTGCTTATCGGTCATATCAGTGCAATCTTCTTTTTTATTATTGTGTATGTGTGATTATGGTTGTGTGGACAACAGGAGAAGGGGGCAAAGACGCACACAATAGTACTAATATACTACCACACACATATACACAAACCCATAAATAATGTGTGCGATGTACGTGTGTGTGTGTTTTGGAGAGTAATTTGGGGAGCGAAATCAAACTCGGCAAGACAGAATGGAGGGGGCGCGAAAGAGCAGCAATCGCTCAAAAACTCCTTTTTTGGAGGCAAGCGTTTGCCGCGGCACCAGCAGCTTCAGGTTGTCCTTAATATGCGCTGCATTGCATTTCGTAAATCAGTCCTGTTGCCTTCTCGGTCGTCACAGCATTGAAACGGTAAACACGCACGCGCACGTAGATACGGACGCACATACATCGCAAAAAGAAGAAGAAAAAACCTCGACACAAACACACACACACGCGATCGTACGAGAACGAGAGCGAACAAATCCTTGGTTTAAAATAACAAATTTGAACTTAACATTTACGAGCAAGAAAAACAGAAGCTAGCGATTGGGTCAAAAGGAAAACAAGTTGAGAAATTGTAACCTCTGTCACGCACATAAACAGCGAGACACACACATACATATATAGACACATACACACACACACGCTTATTAACACACTGGTTTTTTTTTCCTTTATCTTTCGTTTGCGGTCCTTGAGAGTTGACCGTTGCCAGACACTACACTACTCTGCCCACTCTGCAACGGTTTGTTGGCGCGCGCCAGGGATTTTTGCCCAAATCGCTCACTTGCGCAATGGTAAGTTAGCGAGCCGGGACAGGAACAGTTTGATAGTAGGCATGGCTGAGAGTTCACATAAAGGATGTGTTTGGTTCAACCGCGTTGATCCGATGGTTGGCAAACGGCTGGATAACGTGGTGACGAAATCGGACGGCGCACACGAACGGGCGAAGGACACGAGGGTGGGGGAGCGCGCGCGCGCGCCCGCCTTTGTGTGTATGTGGAGTGAGTGAGGGGCAGCAAAAACTAACACGATTCCCGGACGTTGCAGATTATTTCGGGACGAGTGTTGTAAAGATGAGCGCAGAGCAAAAGTAAACCACAGGCACCACCAGACACACGCGCGGCCACAAGGGATCCCGTCGTTCGTGCTTGAGCACTTTGCAACTTGAGCGTAAATTCGTCACTGATGATGCACAAAACACACACACGTTCACACAGACACAGACACGAGTCGTACAGGGTAAGAAGGGGGTGAAGGGGTGGAGCAGGGGAAAGAGGAGGCGAAAGGGGTAGAAAATCAGAGCAGCTATAAATTCTAAAATCTCGCCTAATGGCCGTTAAAAACCTCGACTGTAGAAGGCGACGCAGTGAACGGGGAGTGTATGTTTTTGTTGTTGTAATTTTTATTCTTGGGAGGAAAGGAGAGAGTTTCGCGTATTAGCAAACTTTAGCAGCAGAAACGGCGATCGAGCAATCGAGCAAACGATCCCAAAACAGGTCGCCGCGCACGATTTTCCAAATCTCACGGAAGCTGCACGGAAGCTGCAACGACACTACTATTCTGGCCTGACGCTTACAGCCGGGACACTACCCTTCGAGCCGGTCTCGGTTTGGTTCAGCAAACGGTGACCGTTTCACACGCCCGCGCTGAGAGAGCAGATCGCGAGCGAGCCGCTCACTGGTTGTATCGAGTTACACACAATGGGTTCCGCGTTAAAACGATTCAAATGTACGTACTTTTATGTAAAATAAAAAAAAATGTTGCGGAAAATGTTCAATCTGATGGGTAGCCAAGTGGAAAAAACTTAACATAGTTATAAACAAACAACAGAAATCTTTAAAAAATCTATGTATAAATAATAACTTTTTGGTTCATAATAATATTAGGTTTGCATACCCGCACGCCACAAAGTGATAGGAAAATCGATCCCGCATTAAAGCGACCGCGCACAGCTCATAGTGCGTCAAGCACGCGAGCGCGAGCGATTGTGCGCGAACGGGCGAGCTTGTGCGCATCGTGTTGTCAGTGCTCGGCAGCAAAGAAAGAAAAGCGCCCTTGCTTTCGCTCTCAGCGCGGGGAAAGGTGAAGCTCTTTTTTTTTTTTCATCGATATCCTATCGAGGCGAAAAACAAAGCGCAATCAAAGAATAAAAATCAACCTCACTCACACAAATCCAAGCAACAGATGCTGTCCGCAAGCCCTGCATGATGTTTGCATGGGCAAGACTAATAAGCGCCCGGTGTGGCCGTTCATACTACTACCTGTCGGTTCAGTAGCCTCTTTTGTACGCGTTCTAGCGGCACAGGTACGGACGCAGTGGAATGGCCTAGTGGCAGACCTGTCGGCTTTCCAGTCAAGCGTACCTTGAATCAAACCCCCAAAACAACAGCGACTCAATGTGCTTCAGTTGTTGTTGTTGTTGTGATGCATTTAGAAATCAGAAAGGGGATTTTCCGCACGCGCTTAAATCAATTGCAAAGTTCTCTTCTGTCCTGCCATTGACAGGATTGGCGTTAGATGCGAGCTTTTGTCTCTTGTCAATTGAAGAAATATCGCATGTCCCATAAGGGAGTTGTCAAATACACACTTGTGCGTGTTAACTCTAACGAGGTTTGTTTTAACAGTAAACTCTTATCACAAACAACCAAAATGTAATTTAAAAATACTCCCGCGAGAGTCAGCTAAAAGAGCGCGAGGAAAACCCCTGTTCGAGGGAATGTTACATCACAGAAAATCACCAGGAAAACTCTGTTCTCAACAGTACTAGCAGCAAGCAAGCTCGTCGTTGGGTGTGTGTGTTTGTGTGTGTGTGTGTGTGTGTGTGTGTATGAGTGCGTGAATGGAAAGATACCATTCAACGCTGAAAAAGGGTTAAAATCGGGGGAAAGGCAAGTATGCCTTGGGGAAAATAGAAGACAAGGAATCGGAGGGTGGGTGCTGGTATCTGGCAGCAAATCTTCTGGAGCGCCTCCGCCCTTCATACAAAATCCGTATTTCAATTTTAGTTCCATGACATTGATTTTCTCCAATGGAGGGGGGGGGGGGGGGATGCAATTTTCCTGGTAATGTGTTTGATGAACTGCAGAACTGTAGCAGTGCAGGGTCGGGGTGCGGGATGGAGGACTCGAGGGGGTTGAGAAACCACGCGCGCACACACAAAGGAAGAACAAATAAAGCGTACTGCTTGTGCACCAGAGGCATGGGTTTTGTATCGCGCACTTGTCGCAAACAGAAGGAACGGCTGCTGCCGAATGATGGATGGCAGTATACGTCAAACTGTGGGTTAAAGAGTTTTCCCAAAAGGTAAGGGAGGCTGTATTGGGAAGAGAGTGGGGCATACCCCATCTCTCCCCTGCTGGCTCCTGCCTCCGTTCGATTGATCTCCTCTCGTTGTTTTCTCGTTTTGCAATTTCCATCTCGGTGTGCGAATTTTGCTTCCTGAATTTTCTATAATTGAAAAGTGGATTTCCCCTCTCATTCTCTATAACTTACTTTCTCTCTCTCTCTCGCTCGCTCGCTCTTCCGGTAGTGTATGTGTGTGGCATCTCTGACGAAAGAGCGCGAAGAGGAGATTGGCTTCCGGGGAAAGGTGGCGGACAGGGAATGCATAGAATTGCCTGTTTGTTTGTCTTTTCTGCTCCGTTGCGATACGGAGGGCACGGGAATCTCTTTTTTGCTTCCCAAGCCAACAGCATGTCCGATTTCATTTCGGGAAAGACGGAAATAAGTAAAAGCCACAGCTCAGAATGTACCTTTTTTTGCACGGTTATGGAATGAGAGGAGCACGTTTTCTTCTTATTTTGCTGCCAGAGGCTGTTAGAATCTAATCATCGAACGAGCAAAGCAACGGGACGGACCATGACATATTCACTGGGTGGATTAATGTTGAATCGTTTGAAAATTTTCCATAACTCACACACACACATACACACACATACACACATGGGAAATGTTGGTGGTCGTGCGGGGAATATGAACGTCACCGTGCAAATACGGGAGCGCCGCTGGCCATTTGGAACGGATTGGTGTATATTTGTTCTGTGGCTCGTCTTTCATCTTTATCCTCCGTCGTGTATGCCGTGTGTGTTGCGGTGGTACGGTCGCTGCCCGGACCGTATTTGTTGCTTCTTTTTTCTCCTTTAATAACACTCTCTATTTCTATCGCCCCTGTGTGTGTGAGTGTGTGTGGATTTTGTGCACCGCAAAACGAAACCTTACCGTACTCACCCCTGTCTGAGGATACGGTTTGTCGTATGTATATATGTATGTGTGTGTGTATTATTTTTTTGCAACACTTGCACAATCTCCATACTAGCTCTACCTACATAAGGTATGCACGGAGGGAAACGGTTAATAGCGGGCGAGTCCGAAGGGATTCTATTACACAAGAAGGGGAGGGTAGCATAGTAAGAGAATGAGCAGAGGTAGTAGTCGTCACATGCACTCCGATGCCTATTTTTCATGCTAAATAGTGCATTTTGCACAAGTATATTCATGATATTTATTTTTGTTTTCTGCATCTTGAACTCCTAGTCGAGTGAGTGTGAGAGAAAAAGGATAGAGACGCACAAAATAGAGAGTGAAAAGGAGAAAGTACGCTTGTGTGTGTGTGAGAGAGAGACAGAGAGAGAGAGAGAGAGAGAGAGAGAGAGAGAGAGAGAGAGAGCTCGAATGAAAGCAACGGTGACGGGGAAGACAAAGATCGATATTGTGTGGTGCAGTTTTTGCATGATGTCTTGCTACATGAGGGAACAGGTGAAACTGTACGGGACAGTTTTAAAGCAGGATGATATCCTTAGAACTATAAAATGTTCTCCAATGCCGTAGAAGTTCTCAACGTGGTTGTCTCTATCCGAGGGAGCTATTATATATAGAGTAGAAAGCAGATTGTGTACGAAGAAGTTTGAGCTAGTTAATGTTGGAAGACAAATCGATTTCCTGAGTTTCTGTTAATTCTGGATTTAATTTTGTCCTTAGGGGCTTTAAGTATGTTATTCATTCATGTACCGTTCTTAGTTCATGATTCGTAGCGAACTCGTATCCAGTGTAAAATTTAAAAGTTTGATCATTATTACCTTAACGTGGAATATGGATCAACCTATAATATATGAGACTAGACGGCTTCTACGAGGACTGTGCTCATTACATAGGCTTAGAGAAGTAGCACTTGCAGTTTTGTAGCTAAATTAATAAAAGGTGAAATTGCATCCGAGATTGTACTAAACATTAATTTGTATGCTCCAGTTCACGAACTTCATCCCCTTAACATTTTTTTAAAGGGAGGTTTTACGATACTAGATACTTGCTGTTTTACATGGAGTTTGACACTTGGCAGCTGCAATCATGTTAACATCTATTACAAAACCACAAGCCTACTATTTCTCAGCGCCTCAGATTTTCAGCCAAGATCATTTCTGTGGTAGGCTATGCTTACCAAATACCAAAATTTTACCTCAGCAGAACTTTCCTTCCTAGGCATAGTAACCTATGCCTCCTGTCATAATAAATAGTTCATAGTTAACCACCAAATGAGCAAGTTGGTTTTTAACTGCTCTCCGTTTGAACTGTAACATTTGGCGACGAGGATGGGATCAACCACATTCGTGCTGCTCCATACCACCCGCAGTCGAATGGCCAAGCTGAGCGTTTCGTGGATTCCCTCAACGCAGTCTTAAGAAGCTAGGTAAGGGGGAATCACCAATAGAGCATCTACAGACGTTTCTTTCAGTGTACCGATCAATATCCAACCAGAATGCACCTAAAGGAACGTCTCCAGCTCAGTGGCGGATGTAACGGTGCGCGGACTGAGTGGCCGCGGGGGGCCCGTAAATGTAGGGGCCCCGAGTATGGTAATTCCAGCATATAGAACAGTATATACAGTAGTCTCAGCGAGAGCTTTTGTGCTAAATAGGGGCCCCACGGATGAAGGGACTCATAAACTATAGGGGCCCAGTACAGGGATTCTGAGCACCTTCCCCACCCCCCGCCAGCAAACCATAAAAGTGTGTTCGATTCAAAACCTAATGCAACAATATGCACCCCCCCCCCCCCCCCACGCTCGACACCTACCGTGGGGCCTCCACTCCTTTTAACGCTCAGGGCCCCCAACACCTAAAATCCTCCTGCTCCAGCTGAAGCGTTTGTGAAAAGAAAGATTCGCACTACGTTGGGTCTATACGTTGGAGGAAACCATCTCCTCCGACTGCAGCCGCAGTAATCACAAACAAAATAAGCAATTCAATAAATGGCATGGAGCGGTCAAGCGATCATTTGTAGAGAATGATCTGGTGTATGTTGAACAACACATACACAACCAAAGGTCGTGGGTTCCTAGTCGAGTCATCGAACCCAATCGATCCGTTAACTATGTCGTGTCACTTGACTTGCATGGAAGATAGAAGCTGGTTAGATCGCATGTCAACCAAATGCGATCTCGCTACGGTTCTGAAATCCATGGGCAAGAATAGCAACAACTTCCATGGGAAGTTTTATTAGATGAATTTGGAACTACTGCTGCAGTGAAACCAGTCGGTAATCATATCTCTAATAGCTTGAGCTCTACGGTGCCAGTTGATGTTCCTGTAAATCCTGTACTGATGAATTTACTTAGGTGTAAACATAACTTAGGTTACAAACTTAACTAGACCTGGCGCAAATGTGGTCTTTAAACGACTTTAGACACGTATAAAAATCGAAAAATTGGTAGACTTCGTTAAAAGCCCTGCACATAGAGGGTCTCCTGAGCCATAGTTCGTTCGACGACGAGGGACATTAATCAGAGGTCGCGGGCGTAGAGGGGCCGTTGGAGCATAGATGTCCAGTCGTTGGAGTAGGGATAGACTGTCGATGCTCTTCGTTAGGAGACCTCCAAGAAACATTTGCTGCGCCATACGACGTATATAGCGCCTGTCACTGAGTTTTTTCAATCCAAGCAGCTTTAGGCGTGCTTCATAGTCTGCGCTGTATTGACTCGATGCGGTCAGATAAGCGCTGAGAAGATGGCTTCCAAGAAGATGGTGTTGGTTAAAGGTCAGTTTCACGTTAAGGATGATTCCAAGATCGCTAATGAGATTAACGGTTTCAATAATAATGCTGTCAATGTTGTAGCTGTATCGAGAAGGTTCGCGAGCTCTACCAAATGATCGGACTCGGCATTTTTCGACACATAACTGCAGATGATTGCGTTTGTACCAACGGTGATAGTTTTTTACATGCTGCTGAAGTTCTTCGCGATCAGAGTCGTCTCGTATTGCCATAAATATTTTTAAGTCGTCGGCGAACATCAGGTGTTTATCTGTAGGTAGGATAAACGACATATCATTATTAAAGATCACAGTGAATGATCCTAAGTCTAATTAAAATGATATTACACCGTTCATCATAATGTACCGTTTCGATGGCGATTCTTGACTGTTTGTTAAGGAACTGAGAAATAAAAAAGAATATATACTTCGATAAATGCCCGGACTATAACAACTAAAAGAAGAAAAATATTCCTGTACAATAAATTTCATCACATCAATTGTGAACGTAGTTGGAGAATATTTTTACATGTTGCTCGTGAATTTAAAGCTTTACATTGACGAGCTTATGCTCTTCGTATTAAAGTGATTAATATTTTTTTTAAACGCAGCCTGAAGAGTTTTTGGAACTTCATGAGGATGAAACGTTGCACCGATAGACTTCCTACAACCATGCCCCACAACGTAAGACCCTTCTCTAACAGTGAGGACATCAGTCAAGCGTTTACAGAGCACTTCTCTTCACTGTACACCAACACATTGATCCCTTCTTGTGATATTGCCGCAGCAATATCTGGCGCCTCCTTGCCAGATACCGTCAGAATATTCTTGTTTTTTCCGAAGCTAACGTTTCTTCCATAATAAATTAGCTGAAGCTTTCATATGCTGCTGGGCCCGACTTAATTACAAGCATTGCATTAAAACGCTGTAGAGACGCTTTTGTTCCAGTCCTGATTCTTGACAAGTCTACATCAAATGCTTCCTGCAGCAATGTAAAACTACCTTCATGTTTTCTGTGCATAAGAAGGCTGACAGAACCGATGTTTCAAACTATTGAACACACTACTTCCTGCTAATTGTTTGCAACAACATTTTTGAACAGATTGTAGCTGGAGAACAGCAAGGATTCTATCCCAGTCGTAGTATCTAAATAAATTTTGTTTCTTTATTGAGTTCCTGCTTTTCAGCGCTTGGCAGCACTTCAGGAGTACCACACGGAAGCATTCTACACGGAACTACTTTAAGCTGACGATCTCAATAACTTCATGCCTGTTTTTATACTGATGACTGCTTAAAATTTCAGAATTATCTATACAGCTTCACGTTTTGGTGCAAAGTAAATCGTTTGGGCATCATCGTAAACAACAGTTCAGTGATTTCATTCTCCAGAAAAAGATTTCCAATACTGTACTACTATACAATTGTTAACAATCCATTTTGCAGAACTAATTTTTTGTTTGATTAAGGCGTGCAGATAGCAGGTAAACGTTTCTAAATCATTACGAGCTCAACATTTCCAATGCAAACCACTTTAGGTTAGATTAGGTTAGATTAGGTTAGGTTAAATTTTACGTGTTGGCAAAAAATTATAAGTCTCTTTTAGCCTAAAATCTTTGTATTGTGCTATGATGCGTTATGATGCAATTGATTGAGATTGAGTTTGCAAGTATTTTATCGACTCCTACACAGCAGTAAATCATAGAATCATGTAAAATAGAAACAATTCAAAAAAGGTTGTAACATGCATTGTACTTTCATGTACCTTGGTCCCACGAATGTATTTATTCCACATACCACTCTAGGTGTCCCCTTTTCGGACTGAAGTCTCTCCAATATAGACGAATTGAAACAGTGAGTAATTTTGCATAAGCTTCTTTGTTGATATATTCATATATATTCACTCTTGAACATGTAAACTTTCGTGCATCTAGTAGAATCCTTAGGCCAAGACCGTTGTTAAATGCCTCCAAGACCGTTATATAAAAAAACTCAACAAATAAATAAATAAATAAATAAAACCAAGGTGTCTCTAAAACCATAGTGGTTTGACTACGATTGAACGGAAGCAGTGGACGGGAGTGTTGCTGAAATGCAGTTTGAAGATAAAATACAGATTAAATTCACTGTTAAAACAATCACAGAGTCATTCGATGCTGCTCGCTAGCAAATCAGCCATAGCCCGTTATTGCACGGAGCGGCGTCTAATTTGAAATGATTGCAACCAGTGGTGGACTAACACGAGTGGAGACCCTAATCAGGCACACGAATGTAGGCCTTTTTTAAGTGTCGAGCGAGAATTTGTAGGAGTAATTATAAATCAGAGAAGGATTGAGAAGCAAATTTACTTGTGAGTGGGGGTGAGTTTACCCGAGGCTTCGGGGCTTTCAAGACCTTCATGGTGTTAAAATTAATTAATAGAAATAAATAAATAAATAAACACTATATAATCAGTCAATGGGGCGGTCCCGTAGTACAGTCGTCGAACCTCAATAATATGCCCGTTATGGGTTAAAGCCTAGAATGGACCGTCCCCTCGTAGCAAGGATTGACTATCCGGCTGCGTGGCAATGAATTAAGTCTCGAAAGCCTGTATAGGCCTGCATGTCCGCCTAGGACGTTACGCCAAATAGAAGAATTAGTCAATGACCGATAACACGTTACAGACGTTTTTTACGCCACACACACAAAACGGATCCAATGAACCCACAACGGGTATGTACGCGTGGTCAATGAGCTGTACCAATACAGTGAAACCCCTCATAACGAGTACACCTTATTACGATAACGTATTACGATACATTTTTCACATAGCGAGCAAATTTAAACGCTAAACAAATACCTCTGTTAACGAGTAAATTCTCACATAACAGGCAATAGTATTTGTGTTTCTGATACATGTTTTGTTGATGATGATGACATGATGAGAACTATTTACCAAAAACAAATTTTCAATTGTGCCTTGTTTCCAAAGTGACTGGCTTATTTTGGACAAATAGAGTCTAGCACAAAATGTCTAACTTCTTCTTTGGCACAACAACCGTTGTCGGTCAAGGCCTGCCTGTACTACTAGTGGGCATGGCTGTCAGTGACTTATTTATGACCGTAGCAGGATAGTCAGCCCTGCGCTACGGGGACACGGTCTATTCGGGGCTTGAACCCATGACAGGTATATTATTAAGTCATACGAGATGACGACTGTACCAACAGACCGGCCACACTAACTGCTCATTAACAATATCTTACACAAATCGACGTAAACCGATAACCTCATTAATTGCTTCCTCATATTCACAAGTTTGCAAGTATCATCTACGCAAAGCTGTGGCTCTACACGCATACCACGTTTAAGAAACAATGGGTTTTGTCAATTTCAGAAAATGTTAAAGAACAAATACAAAAAAAAAAAACTACCACACCAAAATGGCTTAAGCATCATAACATAGAAATAGCAAAATATAAATATAACAAACTAACTGTAAATAGCAAACCATTAGTATTTTCAAGACTTTTTTCAGTTTTTCAGATGCATGCATGCATTTACTCCAGCACATTTGCGGTCCTTGAACTATTTATTTAATTTTTTATACAAATTTTATGAAAAAAAGTCTCCCGCAACGGGTTTTACCTTTAAATAGTGAGCCACCGCCAACGGATTAAGCTCGTCATGCGGGGATTCACTCTACTTTGACTTTCACTAGTTCATCAAAGTATACAGAGAATGATTGCACTTTGCAGAATGAGACGTAAATATAAAGCAGTGTATTAATTCTTATCCTTTTTATATTGTCATGTGTCGCTCTATGTAATACAATTTCAGTTTTATTTAAGCGAGTTCTAGCAGCGAACCAAGAGGGCCCGCTGTTGAGCAACATACTAAATTTAATTGTGACACGGTATATGAAATTCAAAAAGTTATCACTTTAATATTAAATTGTATAGGGTAATTTGGACCTACACCATAGATTTCGAAGCTTCGGCCTAACTAAGTCATTATAATATCATTATAATTATAAGAATAATCAACTCCTCAGAACATATGAAGATAAAGTTCACACATATACGTCTATTGAATTCATGAATCTAACTAGTCAACTGTTCCTCAGATATTTATATCGATGTACAATAGGTTTCCTTCTGCTTCTTCAGAATTATACATCGAAGAGCTAAGAATACCTCCAACACCACTATCAGAAAACAGAAAGAGCATGATTGCCTTTTCCCGGGAACCTACTGAGTAAGCGTTTGGGAATTCATTCCCGTTTCGTTCGGCTACGTTGCTAATGACGCGCTGGAGATTATAATGAGCAAACACAGCAACAACACACAATCTACTACTCTTTTTTCTGTATTATTTTCACAATTACGATGTGCTTTTTTTACCATTTACATGCGCCGCAATCAAGGTTAGGATTATTTTGTAATGAAGAAAAGCATTTGAAGCAACTGCACCTAACCAGCAATATACAATATGATGTGGTTTGGTATGCTGAAATAGTCTCTATCATACTGAACACACATGCAGCCTTTTCTGGATAAACACTATCACAGAACGGTTCCAGCGTGGGCAAAGGCCTTAAAACATCGCTGCAACCCTGTGCCTGTGGTTACAAACATAAGTCTTCCTTGTTCGAAGCCTTGCTTGCTAGCAGCCTAGGTCATGAGGTTAGTCGAGCGAAAAGCAAATACACTCATCGGACCGTCGTAGATAAATGCCATTATAAAGTTTTCCAATTTTGTACTCACCACAATGCGTCACACCATGCCCCAGCGCTCTGCCGGCTAACCAAGTGTGCAAATGTAAAGCCCCAAGGCGAAATGCATCGCTTTCGTACGCTTCACGTCCAGACATTACTCGAGGGCTGCCACGGGAAAACCGGAGAAGGCTGCGAGCGGCTTCAAAAGATGTTCGCCCACATACGGAATCGATTCCTCTTCTTGCACAAGAGCACCGGTTCTTAATTTGATTGCTTTCGCACTTTTCTTTTGTGCGTGGGGATGGTGAAAAGCCGTAACCCTCCGAAGTTGAGTTGAGTTCTTCTGGTTTTTCTACCGACACCCACGCATCGTCAATGACCTTCACCATGGACGTTCGGGGCAGAGAGACAAAGCAGCGTAGCAATGACAAACGGAAGCGGACGAGCTGTTTCTTGAATTTCCACAACGACAGTACGGACACGTTTCGAGGATTTTCCGGCGGCGAGACGCCCTACCCCATGAATACTGTGATTTACACCCCAATAACGCCGCGCGTTGAGAAAACGACGGCTCTTCCAGCAGCACCAAGGCAAACAAAGCCAAATCCGTGTTCTCTTGTCTGGTGCGTTTGCCTCTGCTGTCCTTGTTCCGACAGATGATTTTCGCGCTCTGTACAATTCTTTCCAATCCCTCCTTCCGTCCTCTCTTACCACACTTGACCCAAGTGTGTGTGTGTGTGTTTTTTTTGTTGCTGCGCAGTTCTGTTGCTTCAAGCGTCTGACTTTATTGCAACAACGCCGAGAGCGTTTTCCTTGTCGAGATTTTTCCAGCTGCCCGAGCCTCTTGAAAAACACGGGCATCAAATTGTGCTGCGTTTTATATTGCTTCTCTCACTCCGACTGTTCCCCTTTCGGAACCGTTCGTTCTTCTTGCGTATGTGTGTTGCCTAAGTCTGTGTGTGTATGTATTTTTGCCAACCCACTCACCCGAAAAGTGCGACGACTGACTTCAAGGAGATCGGGCAACCGGGCCGTACAAGGAAGATAAATAAAACTATTTTTAATCCGATCAATTAGTCAATGTCACTCGTGTGCAGCTGACATGCTCGACGTTCGCTTTGTTACGGGCATGCTCTTGGCCTGCCGTAGCGTTCGCTTTCTAATCGTTGCCAGCAGAGCTTTGGGGATGGGGATGGCGGGTGAGGGGAGAGATCTTTGTTTTCCACGAAAAAGGCACATGCACGAAGCTGGGAATGCCGGGTCTGGGATCCCAACTCTCGGCAAGGCAGGAGACGGACGCTGTCAAGATGATAAGGCGGAAGACTATTACCTTCGCACACCGAATCTACCGTTTCTTTAATGAAAGGTACCTCAATTTCGGGCAAAACCGAACCTACAGAAGCAGAAATAACGACCGCTGGGAATAATGTCGGGCGAGACGCTGGTCGGTTCGACCGCACATTATCGATTCGATGGTGGTGGTGGTGCTTCAGCCCAGCACCGGTTCGGCTCGCAATCCCAACTAGGCCACCCAGGTAAGGATGAGCTTGGAAATTGCCGAAACACCTTGCGTGCCAGGCCCACACCGCGCGTGCCATTTTGTGGGTTTGATCGTTACTGTAGTGGTTTCGTGCAATATATTGGTATCCCCACCTTCAGGCGTGAGGCTCCATCACTGGGCTGGAGGCTTAAAAGACACATAGAAACAAAAAAAAATATATACACCCAGTAGCACAGTTACTAAGCCGGGCAACCCGGATAGCAGTACTTGTGGGCCATGCGGTAATGGCGGCGGCAAATATTGATCACCTACACAATGAGAATTTGAAGCGGGTGTATGAAGCGAAGAGGAAGAGACTGTTGAATGTGAGTCTGGGTGTGGGTGGATACAGTATGTGTGTAAGAGAAGCAAATGAATAAAAGGTAACACAGCTTCCATCCCACAGCGCTGCCCTTATGGTTCTATTCGGCCGTTTGGTCCTTCGAACCGGATTCTCATCATTTGCCCTTTTTATTATTGAACACCGTTCGAAAACGCTCCCTGGGAGATGGAAGTGTGTGTGTGTGTGTAGCGGTGGAGAAAACTCTGGGAGCTTTCATTTTCTCCTCTCCCTACTCCACCGCGTGGGTATTCTAGCACCGCTTCATCGGCTAAAAATGGCAGCAGGATTTCTATAGCGAATCCGGACGAACTCTAAAGCGACAAAAGAAAGCGACCGTCTTTTGTTGGCGATGACACTGAAACTACCTGTAAAGCTTCCACCCTGCCCGGAGCACTTTTAGCAGGTTGAAAACGAATTCTCAGAAACAACTTAGAACAAAAAAAATGGAAAAGAAAGAACACCTCTTTCCCTACGCTACTGTCTGGTTGCCATATCGCGGGCGGTGTCGAAACGATTAGTGAAGCAGTGCCGCATCAGGAAGAAGCAAATTAAGTCCCCGTGTGTTCGATGGTACTGACAGAGCGCCAGTGCGAGCAGGGACTTCTGGAGCGCGGATGAACACGATCATCGTACTGGCCTCGTTAGTAGGGTGTCGAACTATCCAGCCACAAAAAAGTTCAGCGGGTTGTGTGGCTGGGTTGAGCCGGGTGCTGCGGTTTGCTACCACACAGCGCCGCACGACAACGCGAGCTCCTGGCTGCAAGAGCACGACGATGAGCAATGATGAACGAGGATGTTGTTGCTCGCTGGATGATGATGGTGATGATGTGAATGGGTTGTACCGATGCAAGAACGTTAGGGATATAATGTACACTGGGGAACCACTTCTGCGGATGGAGTGGCCCGGTACACGGTGAAAGGCAACCGTGTTGCCAAAAGGGAGTATACTCCAGCAGTAGCAGGAGCAGCAGCAGATAAATCCTCGCGGTGTGGGATTTCGGTCAGCGATATTGGACCGAGCGTGCTTAAAAGCACGTCAACCACGGGGAAGCTACGTGGGTTGGGTGGGCAATGGGTGGGCAAGTTTAAACGGAGCTATTTTTAAAACTGGGGATGGCTGTGTAAAATGGGTTTTTGCGCTTCACCTTTCCACTAGCTGTGCGTATGTGGGTCTTGTGTGTTTGTGTGTGTGCTTTTGTTCCACGAAACTGGGGAAAATGGCAGCAGCGGACCTACAACATTTAATAATTGCTTTCAGTTTCCACAAAACAAAAAAAACTAGGAGGATGAATCTGACAACACCAGTCGACGAATAGCTCATTAGCGCGTAGATGTATCTGCACAGGTGCGTACACTAACCTGTACTGAGCTCCTGTGCAGGTCTTTGGTAGTATGAAAAACACTCCAGTGCTAAAATGGCTGCAAATACAAGCACTCCACTGCTTATATGTGTCCAGTTGTGCACCACCGTCGACAAGACATTTTAATTAGACACCGTATATACATATAATTGATGTCAATCTCTCAGGGAATAATAAAAACAACATATGCGAGTTATTCATTGTTGATGATGCTAAAATATATGGAGTGGAATGATAATAATTTGATATGATGTTTTACTGGTACTCCTAAAAATTAATAATAATTTGAAAGTAATCCAACAATCCAACATGATATCAACATATATCGCTGGATGTCAAATAACATCAAAATGCTTTTTAACATTAGGTTTATGGAGCCCCTCAATTTGACAGAAGCTAAACTTTAGAGTGATGCAAAAAATATCATTTACTGTCGATGTTTACTTCTTGTATTTCATTATATAATTATTTCAAATACCACCACATGGGTTGCTAGGTTGCGTTTGTATATTTAGTTTAGTTTTAACATTTTCGCAAAAAAAAGTTAAAATAGGAGTGAAAGATAACTCTAAACCATCCATTATCGTAAAATAAGCTTGTTAAGTGATGTAACTTAATTGACCACAAGCGAAAATGGCAACCAACTTGTTTCTCGTGCTTTCGAAACACAAAAAGAAAACAAGCAAAATAAGACATCGAAAATATATCGGTTTATGTGTAGGTGAAAGAATAACGACTACCACAATAAATTGGCTGTATGCAGACAACTTTATATGAATATCAAAAGTTGTTAAACGACATAATTTTAATAAAATTGATTTTTGTTATTATTTTAACTAATCAAAAGACGTCCTAGTAAATCCAAATCTTAGTAAATTTGACGGGAGCTCGTAGATATAAGTTTATGAGAGCCACCCGTTAATCTAGTGTTAAATAGTACTCAACAAAGAAAAATAGTTGTATCAGTTCTTATAAATCTATAAATCTATTGATCAAATGGATCTATTTTGAAAATCGCTGTTCTAGAACTATTGAGACGTAAACAAGGGGCCATCTCTTAGGGATCTTCGGAATATTTAGTATTTAGTAAACGAGCATCCTGTAGGGTAGAGTTCTATGACTTATTGCACCCTAAAACAGTTATCCATCCTCTGGAATGTACAAGTAATTCTGAAAATTGATCATCAAGAAACATAAAATTTGCCTCGGACGTGCCGATACGCTGCTCCAGCTATACGTGTTTACCAGTTATTTGCATCTCTGCGTATCTGATAATCGTCAACTCAAACAACAACTCAAACCCAACAAAGCAGTTCGTAGTCGTTACATGGCTGTTACTGTTACCTGCTCAAACTTTTTGCATACCTGCTCCAGCCATCTAACATTTCTTCAGCATCCCTCCTTCCCGTCACCCACACTATGCTAAGTCCCGTACTCGGAAAGGGTGAAGGGTTAGGAGGGCGAGGGGAGGGATGACTGGAAATGCAAACGATCCCGAAGCTAGGTCCACGCGAATCGGTATCCGCACCAGCCTTGTCCGAGGACTGTTGTGGTTCGCTCTCGCGCTCTCCCAAAAGTTCGACTCACTCAAGCACGGGCAGTGCGCTCTCCCGCTGTGGCTCGCTATCACGCGGCAAACTAATACGGGCGCTCTCGCATCTCGCAGAGATCTTGGGCAGCAGCACCCAAAACGGGCTCCGGCCAGTGCGAGCCCCGGTACATTGATGCGTGGATGCTCTGCCGTGTCGGGCTTTCAGTGGTTGATCAGGCACGCTTGCGAAAGGTCGCTTCAAGAGGTTCCGAGCACGAGCGTGTTACGACGCAGCAGCAAAACCAATCACACGCCTCCGCCCCCCGCCCCACACGAGACTACTCGCTACGGTTGCGTACGGTCACACGTCTAACACAAATTGCCCGCATCGACGCTGCCAGTTCGCATTGGACGGCACGGTAAAACAGACGAAATCACACACACGGCAAAAACAGACAGCCAGGTCAAAGTGTCAAGGCTGAAGATAAGCCTGCCGAGGGCAAGTGTTGATCTCGCGTCGTTGAAGCTGTGCGGCTCGGTGTGTGAGAGGGTTCATTCCAGCTTCCCAGCGTCAGGTGAATAATTGTGTGATTCCCCTTGCAACTGAGGTACGTCACATCGTGCAAATATTCTGTTCAGGTTCGACGAGGTAAACAACAGCAGCAGTACACATCATAAACTCGTCCAGACCTTATTAAACGTGTGTGTTTTGTGTGTGTGTGTGTGTGTTTGTGATTGTCCCGTTTCAGTGTGCGGTGTCGTATTGGAATTTCGGCCAGCGGACGTCAATCAAAATCACACCGAACAACAACAACAACAACAGAAACAACAGCGCCACAAAAACCCGTTCCAGTGCACGATCGGGCATTCACAAGCACACAGCGCGCGAAAAAGGGAAAGTCGCCCGTAATTGTTTTTCGGAGTGTACCTGTGTCCGTGCGTGTGTGCATGTGTAGGGCAAGGTCGCCGACGGCACAGCTGAGACCGGTGGCCCAGTAGCAGACAAAAACGCGCGCGGGTAAAACCAGGCCCAAGGTGTTTCTGGCCAGCGAGCGGTTGAAGGTGATTGGAATCGCGCGAGAAACCCCCCCCCCCCCCCCCTCGGAGAGGCCAGACAACAATCAAAACCGCCACTCCGCGTGCACACCACACCAGTGGAGCTAGTAACTGTGCTTACAGTAGAGACTTACAGCAGTCCGATCACGATGAGCGGTGTCGACGACATTCTGACGTACAAGCGAGACTCCAAGGAGGATCTGTACGCGCTGCTAAACTGCAGCGAAACGTCCACGGTACGTATCGGCATGCGGGGTTCATTAATTCTCGGGGCTTCAATTGGTGGCGTGAGATCAGTCAACTGTGAGCTGCAGAAGGAGGCGAAGTAAACGTAACATACAGAAGTGCAGGAGAAAATAATTACCTAGAGTGCCGTACCGACGAAAGCATTTCCTTAATAATATTTGCTTTCCAATCTCCCGTGCCACTCTCCCGCCAACCGAGCAAGCGAAAGCAAAAAATGCACACTTGACAAGTGGACATTTTTGTCACTCCTTTCCTCCCCTTTCTTTAGTCCCCTTCGGACACTACTCTAGAATAAAAAACATACTGCACGGAACATGCATCGAAATTCTCAACAGTGGGACCCTGGGAAAATTTTGCACCACGCACACACAGAACTGTCCATTTGCCCCGAAACGACTGCATCTCCGGGTATGCACATCGCGCTGTGTTTCGCTGTCGTTTGGAGAGAGTGTGCTGCATCTCCCCCCTCCTACCCCCTTCCCCTACACGTCTGCGGGCACCCCTGCACCATCCTACCCACCGACACATCTGTTTCTGCGCATTGTATATAATTATTTGTTGCATTCCCGGAGCAGGAGCAATGGCAGCAAGCAGCAGGGACAGAGAAGCTACCGCGTCGTTCCTTTGTTGCAGCCGAGATTGTTAAGGTTGGCCATGTTTGCTGCCTTTTGCTGTGGGTCGCTTTCCCAATGCGCGCCACCATCTTACCGTGTGCTGTTTTTCTCATAAGTTTATTGTTGCTGCTGTAGTTGTTGTTGTTGTTGATGTTACTTTAAATAATCCCGCGTCCCATCGGGGCGCACCACGTCTCCAAAAACCGGGGGACCTGGGCGCAATGAACCTGCCCGCCGTTTTCACTCACGGGTCGCGCAGGGATAAATAAGCTTCAGCGCCGCGGCCGGAACTAGGTTACAGCGCGGGCAGGCAATGCGAGGGCGAGTGTGACGAAGGGCGAGGGTAAGAAAACTCAGCAGAAGAGAAACGTAGGGTTAAAGTGTATGTGTGTGTTTGTGTGCATGTATGTATGTACAACTGGTACATTATTTATGAGCCGTGGCAGCACACGACTGCAGGTCCTTGGGATATTTCCATCCCGAAAGCAGGCGAGGGTTGGGCGTGAATGAATGAATGTGCGGGTTCTGCAAGCGGTGGAGGAAGGATGAGGTGAGGAGCGAAAAACTGAGCATAGTTAAATGCCACCGATGCACATGATGCACACCGATGATGACGATGATGAGGTAATGAAGAGCTGGCAACGGTTTTTTATCCTCGCCACCTGAGACACCGTGTCGGTCCCAAGGTTTCTAGAGATATTGCAACGTTCTTTTTTTTTGGTTTTGTGTTGTTTGTCTCCCTTCATCTGCTCTCATTTCTTTCTCGCTCTTTCGCTTTCTCAAGCCCCGAGCAGAAACGATGTCATTAACGTATCCGATATGTTACTTCTTATTTCTGCTTCATGTCTCTTTCCCTTGCTCTCTCTCTCTTTCTCGACAGGTGGACCAAATCCAGGCCGAGTTTAAAATACTCGCTTTACAGTATCACCCGGACAAGAACGATGGTGACAAGGAGTCCGAGGCTAAGTTTCAGCAGCTAAAGGTAAGGGATAATGATGATGATAAGCAGAATGACGGAAATGATAAGCATTTGTGAAGCATTTTTTTCCATTTCCTTCCGCTTTTTAACGCTCTGCACCAGCGATGTCAAACTCATTTGATCCCGCGGGCCATAATGCTACTCAAAATAGCAACACGGGCCGCAACCTAGTTTTTGTATGATATTATATGATACAAAAATCAGAACGTTAGCAGTTCCTTTCACTTCAGGTCTCTGATATTTCCATCATTTGAATAATTTTGTGTCAACTAACAAGGTTTAGTACGCAAAAATAATGGCAAAAACTGGTTTATTGAATACAGAATAGTAAATTTTATGTTAATATTGGTGTCATTTAGAATTTCAATTTTTTTTAGCAGGTATTGGTAGTGAAAAGCATTTATGTATGTTAGAAACAGTGAACTCTTTCTTTTGATGCTGTGGAAGGTCCATAAATTACTGCAGTCCAGTATAGCCTTAGACAAATCTTCATTTGACAATCGTCGAGGAGAGCTAAGTATCATACAAGTTCATAGTAACCGTTATTCCTTTCCGGCTCATTTCCATTGAAATCATTATTCATTATGGCGACCAAAATCAGAGTCATAAGCCCCCCTGTGGTTTATCTTATCGCATTGGGCTTGGTAGGCCATGAGGCAACTTGGTAGGCCATGAGGCAACATTTGTAATATCCTATCATAAGTAACACGTGTGCTGGCATCTGATTTCATCTATTTTCTAAACGTTGCACCATTGCTTAAGAGAGGTTTGACCTTTTCCAACACACTATGACAAAAAAGAGTAAGAACTTGCGTTGGTGATTCCTGTTGGTTGAGCGATGTTGTTAATTTTTATAAGTCATTGTCTTATCCAAATTGCACAAAAAATAATTATAATGTTCCAAAACCAACACACACAAATGGGTAAGATACTTCCGGACATTCACGATTTTGTATGAGTTTGAAGCCTAAACGCGAATTGTTTCCTTAAAGAATTGTTCAAAAAATATTAGTTACTAACAAATTTATTCATCGGAAAGGGTGTAACATAATTTTCAGTGCTTTTTCGCCATTTTTCATCGAAATAAACATTTTTGGGTTTTTGTTCTATAACTCAAGTTTTATGGCGATGCATACTAGCCTGCCAACTAGTAGAGAAACCTACGAAGTTGAAAATCACTTTATATTTCAGGTGTAAGGAATTGCTGGACATGCACGATAAAAGCAGAAATTCAAAATAAATTTTGACTCAAGCGGTCGCGGGCCACACCGAAAGACTTCCGCCAACAGTTTGACAACTCTGCTCTACACCGTCTTCATCCACAGTCGCTTCAGTTTCTATTTCCGCTCCTGCTCGCATCACCATAAACGGAAATGAAATTTAATGCTTTTGTTTTTCTCCCTGCAACAGGAGGCGAAGGAGATCCTGTGCGATCCGGAGAAGCGGGCGAGCTACGACAAGTGGCGCAACAGCGGCATCCAGATCAGCTACAAGAACTGGCTCGGCATGAAGGAGCACGTCCAGCAGAGCATGCACTGGGCGATCCCGAAAACGAAGGACCGGATGCTGCCGGAGGGCGGCACGGCGGCCGGCAGCACCGGGGCTGGCGCCGCGACCGGCTCTGGCGCAGTCGGATCCGGGCTGAGCGCGGCCCAGCCCAACCCAGCCCATCGGCGCGCCTCCGAGGGCGGCGCCGCCCTGTACTATGGCGGGCGCAAGGGTGAGTGGGGCTCGGAGAACTCGAGCGAAGTGGTGAGCAAGTTCCGCAACTATGAGATCTAAGCTAACAGTGGGGGGGGGGGGGAGGAAGAGCAGGACGTTTTTGTGGGTGTGTGGGTAAGTGTGTATATGTGTGCCCATTGATTCTGGAAAGGTGTATGTGTGTGTATGTGTGTGTGCGTTGGGGGAGGTAGGTGGGCTATTGTCTTTTAAGAGTCCTTGACATCCTTGACAGCTTACGGAGATACCACAGGACGGACGGACATGAATCTTCCTGTATTAAGAAACCGTAAAGCCTAGAACGGTACACACACGCACACATAAACACATAAAGTATCATATCCTCTTCTGCTCTTACCTCAAACAGCACAACCCTGCCCAGCAGCATGGGATGCGAATTTAATGAACTCACGGTTGAATTGATAATTGGAGCAGATACGTTACCCAGGCAGCACAGCCGTTGTCCGACCGCCAGAGGATATGTTTACGTGTGGGGTGGGTGTGTGTGCTTATTTTGTGCTGCTAGAGAGGGGGTAACCTTTTGTGCTGGCGTGAGTTTATACTTTCATCTTCCATTTCGTCCCGACTCTCACCTTCGCCCTTTTCAACCTCAGCCACGCTTTTCCACATGCTCCAATTGCGCCCTGTAAATGGTGTGGTGGATTCATGCTATTGTAATGGGGATGATGAGAATGGACAAAAGCGGTAGGTGGGTCAGTGGAGGATCTCTCTCTATTCTATTCTCTCTCTCTTTCTCACTCACACACAAAAACACACACACACACAAACACACTTATGCTAGGATTGATTAAAGCCGTATTTAACCGGCTAACGATAAATTAAAATTGATCGATTTTTCTGCGCCTGAAAGGAAGCAACCGAACAGGAACAAACGAGCCGACACTGTGGAATACACACATACACACACACACACACACACACACACACACACACACACACACACACACACACACACACATACGCTCGCAGTGTGTTGAATGAATTGAATAATTAAATGATTTGCAAATGATGAGTGCCCGGGCAGGAGCGGGCAACGATGACATTACAATTAAAATAGAGAAGAGGCAAAATCAACACAAGAAAATTACAAAAAAAAGTATTGCATAACAGTGTACATGTGTAAGAGCATGCTGGCTAAAAAACCATTAGTGTGTTTTGGTCCTTTGCTTTCTTCCATGCAGCCGTTTCTCTTAGTAAAAAGAAGAAAAAAAAGAAAATAAATAATAAAAAAAAACCTTTTACCTGGCCCCAAAACTCTTCCCACCGTTACGTGTGCGCTCACCACCATCCTGCTGATGTGGTCCTGTGTTTCTAATTGATGTGTTATAGTCGTTAATTGTTGATGTTGATGCACACATATATGAAGCAACAGCAAAAAAGAAAAAAAATAACAAGAAGTTAAGAAAAACGAGGAATCGCAAAAGGTGAACGTTCTAGCGACACAATGATATGCAACCGCGCTAGGAAGAGGCAAACAGGGCGACTTAGAGAACTATTTAAAAAAAGAACAGCAAAAGAAAACAAACAGTGATAGACTCATTCGAGAAAGCACATGTAGAAAGTGAAACGGAAAACCCAACGCGAGGCAGATAAGAACGAATGCCCAACTGTGCAACTCGGTTATGATAATGATGTAAGACGACAAAACGAAACGACACAAGAGTAATGATTTCCATATGACGACGTGCGACGTGTTCGATCCCAAAATAACGTGGACAAAAAAAAATAATAAAAGAAAGCAAACAAGAACCGAACACAACAGAGAGATGTGTGACTTGAGAGAGGAGGGAAAACAGGGAAACAACATTGAGGAGGAGTTAGTACTAGTAGTTAAAACACGGTGCCACAAGTAATCAGATCAAATCAGATGCGCTAACTCTTTGCTGCTCTCTACAAAATAAATTAACGTACACGTATATACATATATAAAATATATCAATATATTTTATAGCGATGCGATATTGAATGCAATCTTGCAAAATGGAACTTAATCTTCTAAAACGTACACATACGCACATACGCAAGAGAAACACAAGCTACCGATACGCAATAATAGATTGCAACAACAGAAACCCAATGAAAGCAGAAAACATATTTTTGTTACCTACTATACTATACTATATATAACTACTTGATATGGCACACTTTACCACGTAAGGCACAATCTGTGTAAGGCACGTAACTGTGTGACGCAATGTATTTAAAACTATTTAAACAATCAAGCTGTGTAGATGATAATATACATACCTATCTATATACACGTATTATATTTGATGTTAAACGATGTAAATCATGGGTGAAAGGAAGTCTCTCTGGCACTGTCTTCGCTGCCCTCCCTTTTTCCCACAATCACAAGCGTTTCTGACCTGTCAGTAGAGATGTTTAATCCGAGACACAGTCACAACTGTTTTAGTCCGTAAGAAAGTACCTTTTCACCTTGAGTGTACGTTCTATCCAGCGCATAGCTGCTGTTCATGACTATTGAAGGAAGAGAAGAGAGATAAGCGAAAAAAAAAAACAAAATAAAAAAGAAACAAAGTATTTATTACAAAAAATTAAAATGTTTAATGCAAACAGCAGAAGAGAGAATATAAAGCATACACAAACAAGTAAAATTTGATGAACTTAAAGTTTAATACCCAAAATGAATGTGATGAATGCCAAGTAAGGACCCTGTCCTTTTTAGCACTGGAATGAACAAAAAACATTTGACTTGACTGCATTCGGAATCGACCTTTATAGACAATTTGGAGATCCCTTTTATACCCGTTGGCAACCATACAAAAATAAGAAAAAAAAAGAAAAAAAAAACATTTAATGTTAGTTTCTACACTATTTTCTGTACTGAGAGGTATGGCGTTAAAATTGCACGCTAAATAAAAAAAATGAACAGATGGACAAGTAATAGCAGATAAAAGACAAATCAAAAATTGTTGAATCCAACAGGAGATAACCCACGAAAAGCTACAAGAACAAGAAAGTGCGCAGCTCCCAGGGGACGGTCAAACTGTCAGGAAATTCTTACAAACTTGCACACTTATTGCAAACACATGATTCACTATACTGGCTCATTCTCGCATCACTAATAAACACAATAAAAAAAAACCGTCGACAAACTTTTGAATGCTCTATTTTTTGGACAATTTATGGCAGAATGCAAAACAAATAAATCCTACAAACACTTCAGCTAGGAGATGCAAACGTGTAAAACCCCACCCCAACTTACAGGACCATATTGCCAAATCC
Source organism: Anopheles coluzzii (assembly GCF_943734685.1). NCBI lineage: Eukaryota > Metazoa > Arthropoda > Insecta > Diptera > Culicidae > Anopheles > Anopheles coluzzii. Next base: position 18,814,394 of record NC_064669.1, read on the forward strand.
GTATTGTGATTTTATGTTGCCCTTTTTATCCCCTTACCACCCCATGCTGTATTCTAAACATCGCCATTTTTCATGGGGCACATTATTCTGCTTAAAGAGAAAAGGATAAGAAAGAGATGAAGAGAGATAAGAGAGATAGAGACATTTAACGGAAAAGGCAAAGCATATTTATTTACAAGACACCTACAGTGGAAAACCAAAACTTACTACAGCGCAATGAAAAATAGCCCTTCAACCGAGAAGCACTGTACCAACAAGGAAGAAATACGAAAAAATAAAGAATAGGAATAAAAAGAAGAATTAGAAGAGATATAGAAAGAAGAAGAAACACAGGAAAAAACACAGACATAAATTATGTTCAAGCAGTTGGATTGATTTGTGTGAGAATGAAATGATTTTTGATGAAAATAGACAGAATGCAACCGATCACAGATGCGCTAGCAAGCCTTTACAATTCCCGGAATCTTCCTCAAAGCATGGGTTAATAATAGTCAAATTTCTTTAGTGGCACACACACGAGAGAAAACCTTAAATATAGAAAAACTACAAACCAAAACAAATAAACATTAACAAACAGCCACAATTATATGAAAAAAGGCAACAAAATGGATGTATAATGTTGGTGTGTCAAAATGTGATCCCTAGCAATCTGAGCACCCCACCAAGGCTCCCGCTCTCTATCTCTCTACCCCGTTATGAGCGTAATAATCATTCCCGTGGAAAAAAAACATTAACTCGTTTTTATTGCCTGGCTGTGATTGATCGTTCAAACACCTGTATTGAGAAAAAGGGCTGAATTTTTATGTGTAAATCTGTAAGTCTTGCTGTATGCTAGTTTTACGTAAAAATTATTTTTATTTCACAATTTTAGTATGGCAATTTAGTTGTTGTTGGCTGTACGTTCCTTTCTTCATGTCACTTCCGTTTCACATCAGCAACCATTGAGACGCTTAGCAGAGCGTGCGGCCAGCATTTTCCTTCCGCCATTGACCAGCTATGCAAGCCGCTTGCTAAACTTTAGCTCATGGTTTGCAAAATCGTCCATCGTCCTCGGTGGCAGAAGGCGCCGCTGACGGGCTCTGATGGACTTAAGTATTTTCAACTTTTTCTTTTCCATTTTGGTGTTGTCGTCTTAAGATGATGATGAATGATTTTTTCCGCTCTCTTCTTCAATTGATTCCTAATGATGGATGGTGTGCGAAGGTAAGTAAGAGGAACAAAACGTTGCACTAGATAAAACGAGCTTAATCGTAGGTTCGCGAGTAAAATTATTAACTGCTATTTAAAAAAGGGGTTAGTAATGCGGTATGTCCCTTTCTACAGGAACAAGTTGGAAGGAGTTGGCAAGAAGTTGTGAGAAGTTTCATAGCGTTTCCATGTCGGAAACCTTCTTGCTGAAATGCATCTAATTTTCTGTCTGCTGTTAATTGAACCAAAAACAAAAATCTAGACTATGTATGGCGTCAGCCTATTGCTCTGGCCGGCTGCTAATGGCGTCGGTCGCAATTTCACCGTCTTAACCTGTAATACAACGGTAATAAGCCGATTCTAGGCTCGAGTTCTACTATCCTAAAGTTTAAAAACTAAATTTCCTAAAAAACTGGTTACATGGAGAAACTAAACGCTATGGCAGATTCAATTTGGTTTCGGGTCATGGTGCATCGTATCGCTTTCACTTATCGGGCGGCTCGCGTGCGACACTTGCTCTCTCCGGCCGCTATCAGAACTCTTCCGCCGAGTGGTCCAGCTGCAGCCCGCACGGTCGCCGGAATTCCTGCCCACGCTCGTGGATCCACTTGTTCGACACTGCAAAGACAAACGGAGCAGGTTTGGTTAATAGAGGCCCCCTTGGTGCTGACGTAGCATCCAGACGGCTCCATCCTTACCCCACTTGGTACCGGTCAGCACCGGGCAGGCGGCATGCCGCGTCGCGTAGTCACCCCGGCCCGAAGCGTGCAGGTTGAACCAGAAGGCGGCCGTCCCTTTGCGGGGCCACAGGGCAAGATTCAGCGAGGGAAACACGGTGGCGCCACCCTGCGTTACGTCGCTCATCTAAACCGCGCGGGAGGAAATAAAATCATTTAACATGCATTCTGTTGGAAGATGAAAGACAATGACACGCCTCGCTATGTCTCACTCACATAGAACAGCACGGTTGCGATGCGGTTGCCCGTGCCGAGGCTCTTGAACGCGTTTCGCTCTTCGCGGCGGGCAAAGTCAAAATGCGGCTCGTAATGGCCCCCGATGCCGTAGTTTACCACTTGCAGCTCCTCGGCCGTTTCCATCGTCAGCCCGGTCATGTCCTCAACCCGCTGGCTGATCGTGCGTATCATCTCGTCCTCCGCGTCTTTCAGCCAGGCCGATTTGCTGATGCGATAGTTGGCGAACTCGAGCTCGCCCGTCTTATAGTTCTGCACCGTCGCCCGGCGGAACCGGGGCCGGGCGTAATGCTTGATACGCTCGATCTCCCGGTCCGACATTACGTCGTGGTAGATGACGATGTACGGGCGCAGGTACGCTTCCTCGAGCTTGAGCGGCCCGATGCGTAGGAACGGCGAGCTGTTGGTGGTGTACCGGCAGACCAGCTGCGAGCGTAGCTCGATCGGTGGCTGCTGCTCGCCCCGGCACAGCTGCTCGTACAGCTTGCGCTCGTTGGTGTCGTACACATGTGGTGTCGCCTCCTTCTGGATCTTCTGGAAGGAAAAGTAGCGTCAATGGGCAGTGATGCGCGGAATTAGATCGCCACGAAAAGTTTTTTTTTCCACCATTTGTGACGATTAGTACCTCAATCACAGTAAGCTAACTCGTTTGTGAGTAAAGCAACTCATTCGAGAATAACATCCTGATGGATGATTTGACTCTCTGCAGCATCTAGCAATTCACAACCAGAGCAATACATTCATGAGCTTTAAAACCCTAAGGAAGTCTTAATAAATGCTTAAGTGCTCTGAAGAAGATACGATTTTTTTATGGAGAATATTTCCCATAGCGCTGCCGAAAATAATAATTGTAAACCTTTTTGCGTCTACACGAGACAAACCATATTCGAAACAAAACACAGCAGTTGTACCCAACTATTGTTTAAGAACTGAACTTCTAATCGCTTAAAACCATGAAATAAAGCAAACACTATGCTCTCCTGGTGGAAGAAATATAAAAAATAACAATATCACAATACATGTAGACCCCGAGAAACGTGGTCCATCTTTTACGTGGTTTCGGAGATACGCGGGATTCCAAATGTTATAGTTCTTTGAGAAAATTGTACTAGTTTGACATATCAATTTACAAATGCAAAATAAATTCCCCTTTGGACGAATTTGTAAATATCCTCCAAAAAGGTACAAAATAGTCATTTTCAGCCAGAATCATTAAAAAAATTAAAATCCTGGCCAAAAACCTATTTAGTGGCTAAAACCTACCACTTCAGAAAAAATTTACACGAAAATTGGCTATGCAGTGACGAGTTTAATCCGTTCCAGTGACTCACTCATTATATGAGAAACTCGGGAGGATCTTTTCCATATGATATGTACAAAAAGTGAAAGAATTGGTTCCAGGTCCGGAAATGTGCTGATAAAAGACCATTATCAATGAAAATTTGTAAAAAAAAGTACAAGTAAGGTCATTTTGATAATTTATAAAGATTTCGATAGTTGGCATCAAATCTACAACACATATGCACACCACATAGGTAGTCATATGAAATTCCTACAAGTGGTAGCAATGGGCAGGGGACACTTTCGCCGTCATGCGCATTTAGATTGAGAAAAACACGCCAGAAACACTCGTCAACATATACCAGACACGTGTGCCTCACACAGTTATACGACACTTTTCCTCCTGCTAATAATTTTATATCAAACGATGCTGAGTGTAGAGGTTCTTATTTGCGTGAGTTATAATCAAAACTTCAAACCTCACTGTTGTGCAGCGTATCAAGCTTGCCAGGCTACGGTGGGTTGGCCATGTTGTACGCATGGAAACGAACGACCCAGCCTGGCTTTTTAGGGTGTCCACAATGACAGAGGAGGCATGGTAGGTCCAAATTGAGGTGACAAGATGGCGTGGAGGCGTCCGCCATTAAGGCCGGGATAACGAAGGCGCTAGACTGTGAGCGGTTTCGGACACTCCTGAGGCAGGCCAAGACCGCAAAGCGGTGTTAGCGCTGGATAAGTAAGTACTTACTTACTTATCCGGCACTGTCCATGTCTCAGAGGCGTATGTGAGTACTGGTACTATATAGGTACTATATAGTCCCAGCTTCCTCCGTCGCGACAGGTTCTTTGAGGTAAACTGCTTTTTCAGGCTGTAGAATGACCGGTTGGCAGCCAGCATCCTTGCGCGCAACTCAGCTTCCATGCTGTTGTCGTTGCTGACCTTTGACCCAAGATAGGTGAATTGTGGGACGACTTCAAAAGTGCGTTCACCTATCTGTACGTCACGCCTACGTAGATTCGGATTATTTATTGGTAGGTCCGCTGATGTTGCCACCATCAGTTTGGTCTTTGCCTCGTTTATCTGCAATCCGAGGCTCTCTGCCGCCTGCTCAATCCCTTGGTAGGCTTCTGCTACATAGGAGAGCCGCAGACCAATGATGTCTATATCATCAGCGTATGCCAGGATCTGGGTTGACTTATAGAAGATGGTTCCCGTAGTCTCCACCCTCGAGTCGCGGATGGCCCTCTCTAGCGCCAAGTTGAATAGGAGACAGGCAAGCCCGTCCCCCTGGGGCAGACCCTTGGTGGTAGCAAAAGGTCCTGAGAGTTTTCCATCCACCCTCACCTGGCATGTGACGTTGGTCATAGTCATTCTAACTAGCCTTATCAGTTTGGCCGGGATTTCAAATGAGCTCATAGCGTCGTACAGTTTTACCCTGGCTATGCTATCGTATGCGGCTTTGAAGTCTATGAAGAGATGGTATGTGTCGTTTTTGTATTCAGCCATCTTCTCCAAGATCTGCCGCATGGTGAAGATCTGATCAGTGGTTGATTTTCCGTTTCGGAATCCTCTTTGATAGTTTCCTACGATAAGTAAGTAACTATATTCAAAATTTAAAAAAATGCTCAATGTTTACCGACCGTGATCTTGATGTCAGATCACCTCATTAAGATTTTCGAGCACGAATAACCGGGAAGTCCCTTAAACTGGAGCCTAAAACTTCCATTAAACTGCACCAATTTTAGGGAATTTAGAAAAAGTCCTTTGAAATCAACTGTGATGCGACTTTTTTGTTGCTTTCTTCTAGATTCGCTCGGAAATTATGTTTCCTATCGTTATAATTGGTCATGGAGCCATTTTATACTTAAATAATGTCGATTTTTTATAAAATAACGTGACACAAAATTAGTCAAGGCTATGAATGTAAAAAGAGCTCGACGGCATCGTCCATCGATAAAAGAAAGTCTAATTTACGAAGACACCGAATCTTTGCGCTTTCAAAACACTTGAACATACACAAATCCACAATTTAAGGTGTATCGAGTACTAATCGAGCAGATATGGAAAAACAATTTCGAGCAAATGTCACTTAGGCAACTCTTAAAATATGTTACTCCCGAACGTTACGTTACGACAGATATTACTCGTTATGCGAAATTCGACACGTTAAGAGAGGCATTTCGTGAGTATTTACATTTGCTCTTTATGCGAAAAACTCGTAACAAGGGGTATTCGTTATGGAACCCACTTATGAAACACGTTATGAAATATGTATAAAACTACGACACATGCGGAATAGTGATGGGCGGGTCGACCCGAACCTATCGGGTCGGAGCCATCCGTAAGCGACCCGGAGTCGTTCGGGTCGACCCGAAAGGTACAAGTAGGTTCAGTTGGTGCAACGACTCCGGTCGGTGAGAGAAAGCATAAGCGACTCCGACCCGTTGGTGCGGCGAGTTCGGGTCGGGTCGGGTCACGGTAGGTTCAGTTTGACCCGAGGGTGCAGCGAGTTCGGGTCGACCCGATAGATCAGTAGGTGCGAGAAAGCATAAGCGACTCCGACCCGTTGGTGCGGCGAGTTCGGGTCGGGTCACGGTAGGTTCAGTTTGACCCGAGGGTGCAGCGAGTTCGGGTCGGGTCGGGTAATATTGAACCTATCTTGATCCGACCCGAACTCGCCGCAACAACGGATCGGAGTCGCTTATGCTTTCTCGCACCTACTAATCTATCGGGTCGACCCCGATGTTAAAAATATTTGCAATCCCCACATCCGGGGGAAAAGATTACTTGGTGAAAAGTTTTCAAACAGATATCTTGTGGATTAAGCACAGTGAATCAAATTATTTCTTTGAGTCAAATAACTTTCTGGCGATTTCCCTGGTTTCTGGTGAGTACACTATCCACTCCGATTTTCCATAGTAATTCATTCAAAGTGAATCTAAATATTGGAGAGAGTTATCTACTCGCCGAGCCGCCTAGCAACTCAATCGCAGTAAATTTTTTCACGACTCTTTGAGTGTATGTTAAATAACAAAAATCTGCAATTCTTACGTATTTCCCTATTCTCTAAACCAACGGGGCCTTCTTACCGTGGTCGTGTCAACCGGTACCTCCTCGCTACCGTCGTCACCGCGCAGTATCTTCTGCTGGGCCTCCTTCTGGAGCTCCTTCACGTAGTACGCCTTGTTGCTGACGGCCCGCTCATGATCTGGCACCAGCTCCAGCAGCTCCTCTGTCATCGAGAGTGCAGTCTGTATGTTGCCTACAAAAGTGGGGGGGAAAGTTTCGTGAAAGCAGCATGTCAGTCAGCTCCGACGCGCAGCATTACCCTGCTTGAACGTGGAGAACGCGAGGTACTCGAGCACATCCTCCTTGGTGGCGGTACGGTTCACCTCGCCCGTCAGCCGGTCCATCGCCTCGCGCATCCACAGCACGGTGTGATAGTAGTCTCCGTTCAGGTAGCTCTGCCGTCCCAGCTCGAAACAGTCGCCCGCCGACAGCTCAGTACTGTACTGCACTCCGTTCAGCATGCCACGGGCGAGGCTGGCTGTGTCGAGGTTATAGGTGTCCTGCAGGCGCATCAGCGCCACCGCCGCACCGTTCAGATCCTCGTCCGACGGAAACTTGAGCACGCTTCGGTAGGCGGTGACGTTCTCGAGAAACTCTTTCCCCACCTCGTACGTCATCAGGTTCTCCACGTACCGCCAGTCGGTGGTGAGCCGCTTGGTCAGCAGAAACGCATTGACCGGGTTTGACAGGTAGGCACTGACGTCCCTTGCCGCCTCCGCATGCTCGCGCCGGTACTCGTGCATTTTTCTGTCAAAAATAGACATATGTGTTGTTAAACGAGGTTTTTGAGGATACCCTGCTCATACAGTTTCAACCACTTACTGCCGTAACTGCATCAGCTTTTCTTCCTGCGCTTGGACATAGTTGTCGAGATTGGTGATGAGTACGGCTTCCGTTTCTAGCAGTTCCTCCATGTCAGCCAATGCGGTAAATAGCTCACCGTCTACCGGTGGTTGCTGTAGCAGCAGCAGCAGGAAGACCGAAACACTGGTCAGCCAAACCGATGACATCTTGCCAAGTGGAGTCATTCTATTCACACTCTTTGCAGGGGACTGAAGAAGACATACAAAGAAGTAAAACATAGAACAAAGTTGAGTTAGAGTTGCACTGCACATTCTTCAGAGATGTTGTAGGTACGCTTGAGGAAAAACTAATAGCAAAACCTCAGCACAGCTTCCGGAGTCTTGGGCACACACGTCCTACGCTTTGCTCGGGCCACAGTTGCGTTGACATATGGTGTACAGCAATGCGCTGTCGAGCGTTGATCGTTGCCCTCTCGGTGCGGCGTGCGTACGTGTACTGGTTCGGGTCGTTCTCGCAACCGATCTTGCGCGTCTCTTGCGCGTCTGGAAGCCAACGCGGCTGTTCAGCTTGATAACGATCATAACACATTTCCAACGCTTGCCTGCCGGCTAGCGGGCATCGTCAGCCAACAGGAAGTGTCGACGTTGGCAGTACCGAAGCGTTCCCAAACGCCTTCGTTGTACGGGGAAGACGATCGGAATGGGCGATCTGTGGGTTGATAGTTTATCCTACACACATACAGCGCATCCGGACGCTCTTTGGCCGGGAAGAGGGAACGGCCGGCCGTATCATATGGTGAACACATTACCGCACACATGCACCGAGCGAACCCTAGTTTTGCTTTGAAGTTGCTTGCTGGACGGTTGATTGGCCGGGCTGGGGCCGGGTGGAGTGCGATGTATCATCGGTGCAGTTGATTGTTCGTGTGTGGAGTGATGCAGGAAGCGAGGGTATCGCTCGGATGTAGATCTGGCGTACGCAATGGTTGTACGGGCTACCGAAAACAAAATGCAAGCAATGGCTATTACAGCGCCTTACTTACCCGTCTTTACTGTGTAGCCACAGTGCTGTCTATCTTTCCCTGTTCCCTCTCTTGTGGCAGGGTGTTGGTTCGACAGCTTCCAAATAACACAAGACACACACACAGGTAGTAGGAGCGTTTTGCTCCACACAATGCGCAATGCAATCGCGCTATCGACCGCACAACTAAAGGCATATACACGCTATGCTGCTGGCCGCTACCGTGAAACACCGGCTCACACTACTCCGTCTCGAAATCGAAGAAACCGAACACGGCGAAACCACACCAAATGTCACAAGAAGTGTGCGGGTGTGTTGTTGCCCTTTTTCTTGTCCCTCCCTTGCGTCCGCTACGCGCGCGGCGTTCTTTCGCGCAGCACTTCCCAGCGTGGTTCCGACCGAATGCGCTCGCTAGCGACGGCAACCGCGTACGTTCGCGCGCATATGTGTGTTGGTGGTGCACTGGTGATGATGTACTGCCTCCAGAGAATGTAACCCTTCCCTCACTCCCTAACCCCTTTTTGTGTAAGTGCTGACACGCTGGCTGCTGCCGCGCGGGGGTGGGATTACGGGAATCGGTTTGAAGTTCTGCGTTCGCCGTGAAACACTATGGTCGCTACGGTCACGTAGCATCTGTCAAAGAAGCAACACAACTTCCAGCTCCGGCTTCTTTGTTGTTGTTGCCTGTACTATTTCTGCTCGCCATAGTTTCAATGCGAGCGAAAGAGAAGGAGAAAAAGAGAGAGATTGAGGAAGTTAGAGAGAGAGAGAGAGAGAGGGAGGGAGAGAGATGTTTATTTGTGAGAGAAAAATCTTGCACTGCACTCAGCAGCATCTGCTGTCAGCTAGAATGAGAGCGAAGTGGTTGCGCATCGCATCAGAGGGAAAAGGATCGACAGCTAGCCCACAGAGAGTGAGAGTATTACGTAGAGGAGTGTGCTGCATGTTGTTGCTGTCGTTGTTAATGTTTGACAGTATACGGACCCCCCCCCCCCTTGACCGCACTATGGGCCCACTATGTAAGAATCGCGTCTGCTGGATAGTCATTTTAATTAAAAAGATACTTATATCTGCGACCAACAAAGCGCTCATTAACTGATAAGCAATCGGGATTGCGCTGAAGGAACACTTCAATGACCTACGCCGCAATCAGTCATATCTTATCAAACTAATTTCATCGTGTTTAATAATGAGATTCTTGTTTGCATACTTTTTTAATCTTATTTATACTTTGGCTTGAGATAAGGAAAACTTATTCTATCGATGACCAAGGTACACGGGAACGGCATCGATTTCACAATAAAACAGGGATAGATATGATATGAATGCAAATGTTCCTCAAATTTGTCAATCGCCCCAAAATGACAGCTTCAGAGTGAAAAATAAGCCTGTTGGTTCAAAGACTCTAATAATGAATCTAAACAACACAATGATTTCTTACAATTTGTGTATGAGTTGAGTCTCGCTTCGAAAAGCAATGTCAGGAACATTCATCGAGTTGTTGTCTTTATAATTGACTCATTCAGTGAGATATTTAATTGTACGGAAGCGGGCGTTGGTATGTTCAGTGTTGCTATTGAGCTTTTTTGTGTTTTGTTTACATCCTGTTCTGTACATGTGGATGTGGTTTTTAATTCTTAAATTTGTTGAATGAATCAAACAATCATTTCGTAAACATTTTCATGCTTAAATTACCTAAATTCATTATGTTTCCTTGAACTGTGTGTTTACGTACAGATGAGAACGAATCAAATTTACTGTCCAAGTGGTACGAAAATGACAGCTGAAAGAAGCAATAATATGCCTTTACTTTACTTTTACTTATTTTTATAGAGACTTTGAGGTCTAGCTCATTCGCCTCTTAATAATATGCCTGAACAAGGCAACAACTCGCTTTGTTCTTGTCGCCTGAACAAATCAACACGTCAATCAACGAACCGGCTTCAAATTTCACATCACGTGCTAAGTTGGAAATATTAAATTTCTATCCACCTACAAGTCCCAGTGTGCACCTTGATGCTGACACGAAAAACCATCTGACTCTTCGCCTGTGTGTACGCTCTTTCTCTTTCAATCTCCCTGCCTGCTGCCTGCTGTTTGCTATTTCGTATCCAGCGCGAGCCTAACACAACGAGCCCTTGCTCACACACGCACACACGTTCGCACGAGAGGCACAAGAAAGCTTGTGTTATTGTTATTTGGTGCGAGTGTCCACAGTGGTACCCCGAAAACGGAGGGTTTGTTTTGTTTTATAGCTCCAGTGATTTGCTTCCCTTAGCCGCGAGATAGTGGTGATCGCTGGGATTGTATATGTGTGTATGTGTTTGTAAGGGCTCATCTGAATCATCTCAAGCTCCTGTCATGTCGTAAAGGAAACGCACGCAACAGTAACATAGCGTGTCGGTTGGAGTGTGATATTACTGCGTTTCGTCCTGCAACGGTTTTTTTCAAGAACAATGGCGTCTTGGTGTACGGTCGGTACGGTTGCAAGCGAATGCTAAAGTAAGTTCCTCTCAGCCCTTGTCAAGGATTCTCAAAAATCCTGAGCTGGACTCAATACAAACGTAGGCATATGTGTGTGTGTGTGTGTGTGTGCTCGAGAAACAAAGAACGCAAAATCAGATCAACGGGTGCATCCAGCAACTGCAATCAACTGAGACTTGGCGCACAGATCGTGTTGCTGCTGCTGCGGCTGCTCCAAAAATGCCCAAATCAATAGTAGGTATTAGGTAATGGAGATCGTGCGCACGATCACGACCGACGACTCAGAGGGTGAACGTCTGAAGAAAAGTGTGTCTGCCTTTCAAATCTCTACAACAACAACAACAACAACAACAACAAAAGTGCTTTTGGAAGAAAGGTTAGATATACCTTCTCTACAGACAGAAGCCACTCGCGCGACTCGTCCCGATGGCGATCGAGTCCAGCAATTTAACGCAAGTGGCCAGCGCCATTAAACGGGCGATAATGATAGCCAATAATTGCTACCTTATATGTGAGTGTTGTTATTATTTTTTTTACGTACGGCTCAAAGCGTACAATCGTATGCTTCCTTCAATCGCCGGCTCACATATAAGACCGAAGAAGAAGCATCGCGGGCCTTTAGGTTTCCTTCTTAGAGAGTATTCTTTGCCTGTTGGTGAGCTTGGGGCCGTAAGCCAGACAAGATATCTGCTAGTTCCAGCGCGAAACTAGTTGGTTGATTTGTAGGTTGGTGCCTTTCGCAAGCACGGCTCAGTGAAATTGAATTTGCATCAGAAACGGTATCAATTTTTACAAACAGCACCCATATATCCCACTTGAAACGCCAGGGTAAAGTCCCACAGGTTGAAGTCTGCGGGGTGTAAAAGTCAGTCAGTCACCTCTTATTGAAAGGATTACCGACGGCTTCACGAGCTGATTATTAGCACCGTGTGCTCCAACGGATTCGTTCTGTGATTGGCTACTGGCATCTGTAACGACGCGATCACACACTTGTGAATTCTCGAGCGACGATGGCATCCTTGCGACAATAGGGGGTTCGTCGTCCAGCCACTCGAACCAATGGGACACTGCTGCTGCTCTGCTTGCATCTCGGCAATCACTTATCGGAGATAGCAACGCGCAAGAACGCTGGGCGGTATATATTATGGCACAGTGTGCATTGAACCACTAGCATTGCAGTGTACACACGTCAACACTCGTGGTGACAGTGCGCGTCGACGGGGTGACGACGATCTACTTTCCTGCTGTCCACTTGTACCAGTTCCACCAGGCAACAGGCAGGTTCGAGCAAGGTAAGGTGAGATGGCGGACAAAAGCAGCGACCCTCCTGCCCGAGGAAAGGAAGCCAGCCCTTCTCGGCTTGTCTTGGACAGTGGAAACCCACGAATACCTGGGGGTTTACACAACCACGCGCTTGGCCAGCTCGGGCTGAGCGCCTTAAGGCCAAGGGCACCCCTTAGCGGGAATACTAAGTGAAGCGGACACATGCAAATGCGCATGCCGCCCGTTGTCGCGTTGTCGTTCCGCGCCCGCGCTACTCAATGAGAGCAGGGCCACCAACAACCAGCGACCGCTGACGGCATTTGCTGGCGGTGGGAGAAATATGGACCATGCGTGCTACCGTGCTATACGGCGATCGTTCGGCAAGCGGCTTTTAAAAACAAAAACAAAAAATCGAACCGTCCAATATCCAGCTCCCGCCGCGTGGACTCGTATCACGGCGAATGCACTGCTGCTCGCCGTTAACGGGCCCCTCCTTTGTCGCTCGGTGTGTCCGAGCTGGATTCACATCACCCGTCCCGCTGCACATGTGGTAATCGGAGGTGGAATCGCGCATTACATAATGCCATAAAGCCGAAACCCGTCCCTGCCCCGGGTGTAAGTTTTTATATTCGTGTTGTGCTCGGAACAAGAGTGGTCGTTGCTGGAGTTTGGTTTTGACTGTCGGTGGGGTGGTGCTTGACCAGGCCCGGCATAATATTCCGGAATATTGGCCGGCAACCAGATATTATCGAAACCGGCCGAGAAGTAACCGTGGGTAACAGTGGCGCAGCGGTGTGCCCGTGCAAAGGTAGTTTCGCATGCAAACGAGCGCGGGCGATGCTGGTTGCATGGCGGAGAGGTGCTTGACATCAAGTTTTTGTTGATCGCAATCGAACAACCTGACTACTGGCCGGCAAAAGGGGGATGACACGGTCCGCTAGTTCAACCGTCAACAGCGAGCGTAGTTGTTTCGGATGTTACGCGAGGTACGCGATAATGGAATAATGAGACTCAGAGTTGTAATAGTGCGAGCAAAAAGATACACAGACCGATAGCAAACTCGAACAACACACAGCAAAAAGTGCACGTTCCAATTTGCACACCTGTTTTGGGCGAAGAACTCCGGAAATGACACCACTCACACCTCTCCCGCCATTCGTGTGCTGTTGGGCTGTATTCAGACGTCCATGTTTTGATGGAACAGAATAGTGATGGGTCATACGACTATACTAACTGATTGTTCCGGAGTCGGGTGCAGCTAGGCTGGAATCGATTCTGACCCGTGGCTGCAACGAGTTCAATAGGTTAATACGAGTTCAACACGTTTAGTAGGTTTGGTAGGTGCATATGAGTTCAATCTGCTCAGTAGGTTCAGTGGGTTCATACGAGTTTAGTAGGCTGAATAGGTTTGATGGGTGTCTACGAGTTCAGTAGTAATACAGTATGACCTTCCTGGTATGATTGCCTGCTAACTATGGAGCTTGCTCAATATTGTTAACGGTCCTTTGACAGACGGCGAATGTGATTAATGAAAATACATGCTGTTTGTCATTTCTATTCCTCACTTCCTGTTTAACAACCTAACCTACTGAACTCGTATGCACCTACTTAACCTGTTGATATCTTCTTCTTCTTTGGCTCAACAACCGTTGTCGGTCAAGGCCTGCCTTTACCTCTTGTGGGCTTTGGCTTTCAGTGACTAATTGATTCCCCCTCATAGCAGGATAGTCAATCCTACGTATGGCGGCACGGTCTATTTGGGGCTTGAACCCATGACGGGCATGTTGTTAAGTCGTACGAGTTGACGACTGTACTACGAGACCGGCCTATGCCGGCCTGGTTGATATCTACTGGAACCAAAATTACAGCCCGGAGCACTTCGGATCGCGTTTGGATGGCTCCAACCTGGTAGGTTCGCCCCTCACTACAATAGACTCGAATGGCAGTGCCGCATACAAACGATTGTTTCTCTACAGGGAATACACAACGAGAGAATGAGATATGGAGTTAGAGAGAGAAGTACAGAGGAGATTCAAATCCAGCTGCTCTGAACGAATACAGATTTAATTGGTTCCGAAATGGCTCCAATTGAATCCGTTTCACTACCGTACTCAATTCGTAGAGCAAAATACTTATACATTACAAAAGCAAGCTTGCAAGCAACCCTTGCTGTATTCATAACTACACGTATAAGCAAAAATAGATCTATGCTGAATTACAGGGTTTCACAAGTCAGTTTCGAATGTAATCATTTTTATTCACCGCACCCAAGATGTATTTCAACAGCTGTCAAATGGTTTATTTGTATCAAAATGAAATTTCAGTTTCAACACGTTATTTTCAACACATAACAAAGAACTGTCAAACTCATTCCAGCTGAAAGCCAACACAGCTCACAAAGTCATGCTGTAGAAATTAAAAAATATTATGATGGAAATGAAATGTCATATCGATCTGAAACAACATTTTGTACGCGGTGAATAACAATTTTTACATTCAAAACTGACTTGGAAAACCTTTAATTTATGTGCGTACCAGCAAAACCCGTTTACTGGATTTTTCAAGGTGTTCTAGTTGTTTCCAGATTTTTGTTTTGATAAATCTCGTGATTTATGGTTTGCTTCTCTATACTAACACTTTCCCGCATATACTTTACCCGTTCCCGCAATTAGTTGGCATCATCTAAACATTTTTTAAACAAATAATTCAAACAATTTAGAGCATCGTTCAATACCTTGTTGAATAGTTTAAATAAATTAATTGAATTCAAATAATTTCTGGATCCTAACAAAAAATGATGAGCTGATCCCATTGACAATTCGGAAAGTTTTCAAAAAATCTCAGGAAACTTGTATCTTATAGCTACGTGGCTATACAGTGTAAAGTGACACTGTATAGCGCAGATGAAGAAATGTAAAGGATTGTGAAGTTTACCCAACGACTTGAAAAAAGGCTAAACATTATGACATCTTAAATAGCTCGCCCCCCTATATCCAGAGCTCCATATTCGGGTCCGAAAGCAGTTGGATTCGGATCAATCCAAATCCGGGTGCAGACTCATTTTGTCCATCACTAGTTCTTATTTCACGAATGCTCTGCATGCTCGTAAAGAGTTTTAGGCAACAGCTCTTGTTAACAAACATGAGCGTTATTTTAAGCTATTTGCAGCCATGTTTTACGAATATTTTTGCATTTCCATCGCTATAATGGAACATTGCTCTTTTGCTTGATTTTATGAAATAGTACAAAATGTATTCTGCAAAAGTAGAAACTCAATGCATTGCAACAAAACAAAAGAAAAAGACTAAATGAGAAAATTATAAATTATATCCGTCCTTCTCATCCCTCTCTTCCCATTGCATCAATAATTTTGACATATTTCCGATCATTTGATAAGGCTTTTCTCAGTGGTGTGCTCATGATCGCTGGATGTCGACTATCTTCTGCATGAAAGCAAGTACTACTGCTGCTTCCAGATGCGTACGGGACACAACAGGCCATCGCACTGACGAGTTAGTCCGTTGAATTTAATTTTGGAACGTATTGGGACAGCGATTTGAAAGGCTTTGGCTGTTTTGGTGGGTGTTTTTTAACGTTGTTTCCGCTTGTACTATGCTCTTGAGTTACTACTGCTTTATCAGTGCTCAATCTGCCAGGTGTGAGCGTGTGTTAGCACGGCAACAGCAGCAACGGTTTAACGCGCAGCACTATCATTACGAATTAGTATTGTCCACCGGTCATAAGGGGTAGCGTTCCGTACCGCGTATCCGCCGCGTTATCGAACCGGAAACAACTGTCCCAGCATGGTTTTGGGGCGGAGCGTGCAACGCGCGGAAGATGCGCAAAGCGGGAGGAATGATTTGCATGCGTGACATATTAGCGCAGCAGGCGCACCGTCTCGACGGTCAGTTCGGGTGCAGTAGCTCGTCCGCAAAGTTAACCGCTTGCTCGGGGGCTGATTTTTGTTTTCTCTAGCTTCCCCAGAGTCGAACGGATCATCCAAGCACAGCAGGTGGCAGTATGCCGGTCATCGACGCACCGGTCGGTACGGTTTCATCATCGGCACAGTAAAACAGCATCTTCGATCAACCTTTTTGGAGCACAGCATTCAACCAAACCACAACAAGAGTCTGTGACATACAGAGAACGGGAAAGAAAGAGAGAGAGAGAGAGAGAGTGAATGAGAGTGAGAGAGAGAGAGCGAGAGCGAGAAAGAGGCGATCGATAAGGAAAGTTATAAAGAGACCGGACAGTAACGGAATGGATCAACGTTTGGGTCAATTTTCTGGCGTAAAGTGGAGTAAACTGCGCATGGCGCTGGCCGTTCTGGCCCTAGCAATCGGTACGACCGGCGCATATCGAGTCGGTGTAGGCCGCGCGGACTGCACTGGGCCGTCGGTGGAAATAACGTTTGTAAGTATGCATCGGATCGCCCCGCCAATCCGCCTATTAACGGTCTAATTTCGCTTTCAGATGGGTTACGCGCAGGTGACGCAGCGCGGAACCGGCATCCATCTGCGCCAGTACGCGCGCTCGTACGTCATCGAGGACGAGAACGGCACGCGGGTGGTGTTCGTCAGCGTCGACGCGGGCATGATGGGGCACGCGGTCAAGCGGGACGTTCTGGCCGTGCTGCAGAAGAAGTACGGCGAGCTGTACACGCACGCGAACGTCGTCATCAGCGGCACGCACACCCACTCGACGCCGGGCGGCTTCCTGATGTACCTACTGTACGATCTGACCTCGCTCGGCTTCGTGCCGGAGACGTTCAACGCGCTCGTGCACGGCATCGCGCAGAGCGTCATCCGCGCCCACAACAATCTGGTCGAGGCGCGGCTGTACGTCGCCGAGACGGAGGTGCTCGAGGCAAACATTAACCGCAGCCCGAGCGCGTACGAGAACAACCCGGAGGAGGAGCGGGCCCAGTACCGCCACAACGTGGACAAGACGCTGGTGCAGCTGCAGTTCGTGCACGCGCGGACCGGCGCACCGTTCGGCGCGATCAACTGGTTCGCCGTCCATCCGACCTCGATGAACAACACGAACCGGTTGGTGTCGAGCGACAACGTCGGGCTGGCAGCGATCCTGCTCGAGCAGGAGCGCAACCCGGACGCGCTCGTCGGCAAGGGCGACTTTGTCGGTGCGTTCGCGTCAAGCAACCTCGGCGACGTGTCGCCCAACATTAATGGACCGAAGTGCGAGAAGACGGGCCTGCCGTGCGATGTGCTCACGTCGTCCTGCCCGTCCGGCGCCGGGGCCTGCTTTGCATCCGGCCCGGGGCGCGACATGTTCGAAAGCACGGAGATCATTGCCGACCGGCTGTACCGGGCGGCCGCCGGCCTGCTCAGCACGCGCACGACGAAAGCGCGCGAAGTGACCGGCCCGGTTGCGTTCGTGCACCAGTACGTGGACATGACCACGGCCGAAACGGTACACTTCGATCGGGCAACGCAAAAACCGGTGCGGGTGCGCGGCTGCCTGCCCGCGATGGGGTACAGCTTTGCTGCCGGCACCACCGATGGGCCCGGCGCGTTCGACTTTCAGCAGGGCACCATCACGGACAACGTGCTGTGGAATGCGGTGCGCGACTTCATCGCGGAACCGACGCAGGACGACAAGGACTGCCAGGCGCCGAAGCCAATCCTGCTGGCGACGGGCCGGGCCCGCTTCCCGTACGACTGGCAGCCGAAGGTGGTGCCGACCCAGCTGCTGGTGGTGGGCGACTTCGCGATGGCGGCCGTGCCGGGCGAATTTACCACGATGGCGGGCCGGCGGCTGCGGTCTGCTGTGGCTCGCGCCTCGGTGGCGGCGGGCGGTCGCGACCTGCAGGTCGTCGTCGCCGGGCTGTCCAACATGTACAGCAGCTACATTACCACGCCGGAGGAGTACGAAATCCAGCGGTACGAGGGTGCGTCCACGCTGTACGGACCGCACACGCTCACGCTCTACCTGGAGCAGTACAAGCGGCTGGCGGGGGCGCTGGTGCGCAACGAAACGGTACCGGCCGGCCCGACGCCACCGTACGAGGACGACAAGCAGATATCGCTCACGACCGGCGTCATCTTCGACTCGCACCCGCTCGGGAAGGAGTTCGGCGACGTGAAGGTACATCCGGAGGCAGCATACGAGCGGGGTGCCACCGTCAGTGCCGTGTTTATTGCGGGCAATCCGCGCAACAACCTGATGCACGACAAAAGCTTCTTCACGGTCGAGCAGCAGCAGCCGGACGGCAACTGGAGTGTGGTCGCTACCGACGCCAACTGGGAAACAAGGTATGGATGTCGAGTGGCGGTTTAAGAACTCGATCTGGATTAGTGAGGTGCTCTCTAGAGCGCACCCACGACTTCGGCTATTGTTAGTCTGATTCCGACTTCGACTAAATCGAAACCACTAGTTCTGCCCGGAGTCGGAGTCGTGCAGAGTCGTCCAGAGTCGTCTGGAGTTGTCCATAGTCGTCCGGAGTCAGCCGAATCCGTTATGCGGAGTCGTCGGAAGTTGCCCGGATTCGTCCGGAGTCGGAGTCGGCAGGAGTCACCATAAGAAGGAGTCGTTCTGAGTCGTTCAGAGCCGATCGTAGTCTAATGGATCCGTCCGGTGCAATGTTCTAGTGATCAGGCATTTCAATTTGTTGTATTTATTTGTTATTCGCTTTGCATGTGCGTGTGCCTTTGTTTCGAAGATCGACTCCAGGAAACTCCGGAAGACTCCGGAAGACTCCGAATGAATCCGGATGACTCCAAAAGTAGTGTTGGGTAATTCAGATTCAGATTCATGATTCTGAATGAATCTTTGGAATGATTCAATGAATCTGAATCCCGATTTAAACAAAGAAAGATTCATGAATCTCGAAGGATTCATTAATCTCGAAAGATTCATGCATCCCGAAAGACTCATGCATCCCGAAAGATTCATTAATCTCGAGGATTCTAATCAAGGTTCATGAATCTCAAAAGTTTCTTATATCTAGAAAGATTAACGAATCTCTAGGGATTTATGAAACTTTAAGGATTCATAAATCTCTAAAATTCATAAAGCTTGAGCTTTTCATTATTCTTCTTTTTGGCGTAACAACCTACGTGGTCATAACAGCCTATACAGGCTTTGAGATATCTTTTAAAGTACCACGCAGTTGAACCGACAACGGGCAAGTTGTAGGTGGGATTGGGCAAATTCAATATGATGGAGATCATATATCTCTAAAGATTCATGAATCCCAAGAGAAATATGAATTTTATTGGATTTATAAATCTTGAGATTCATGAATCTTATGCGTTTCATGAATCTTTGGAGATTCATGAATATTTAGAGAATAATGAATCTATACAGATTCATGAAACTTTACAGATTCATTAATCTTTGAAGATTCGTGAATCTTTTGAGATTCGTGAATCTTTTGAGATTCATGAATCCTTGAAGATTCGACTCGAGATTCGAATCACTCATCACTGAAGATTCGTATAAATGAATCTCAACGAAAGATTCATGAAACCCAACACTATCCAGAAGACTCTGACTCAGAGCGACTCCGGACGATTCCAGACGGCTCCAGACGATTCCGAACGACTCCGGATAATGCTGGGCGGAACTACCTTCCGGAGTCGGTTCCGAAATTATCGAAGTCGACTCCGAATTTTTGCCAACTTTACCCATCACTAATCTGGATACTGATGTTTGTGTTTTGTTGCCCTTCATAGGTTCCGCTGGGAGCGCACCTCGACCATATTAGGCTTCAGTGACATCGAGTTCAGCTGGACGATAGGACCCAACACACTGGACGGGCTGTACCGCATCCGACACTTTGGCTACTACCGCTACATACTGGGCGGTGTCTACCCGTACGTGGGCGCAACCAACGCCTTCAGCGTCAAGTGATGGGCGAGCGCATCGGTCACTCCCTCCTCATTCGACGCCATAGCAGTTAAGGAGTGGAGTAATTGTGAAAAGATAGATGAATGTTCAGGCGAGAAATCAATAGGTTGGTGGACCCAATGAATGTATCTATGTGTGTGTGTATGAGTGGGAGTGCGTCTGGGAGAGCAACAAGATGGTAACAAACAAAAGGAGGAAGGAAAAACAAAACAACAAAACATTCCACACCTATTTTGCAAACCAAATAGACTAGTCACTGGATCATTATGGCGCTTAGCTAGAAGGATGATGATTCGATTTTGAATTTTTAGATTAAAAATAAATAAACAAATGAAAAAAAATCAAACACATTATTAAAACCCAATGTTTTATAGCGTAGCTATGGCACAAACAAGCAATGCTGTTTATATTATTTTGTTAATTTATGTAAATCATTTTAATATTTCTCAATGGTTCAATGGTTTTTATTTTCGAGCTCGAAAATGTTTTTCTGCACCACTCTAAGGGAGCTTTAGAACAAGCAGATTAAAATCGACTGTGATATGGCTTTTTTGTTGCTTTCTTCATTATCATTTGGGTAATAATGTGTTGTGTCCGCACAAATGGTACTTAAGACGGTGTGTACGGCACCAACAGAATATGTATTTTAACAACTATCTTTAGTATCGTTTGCAATAACACGTATATAAATAATAACGCATACACACACACGCAATGCGGGGAGAGGACGACTGGTCCTTCTCGCGCCGCGATCCTCACTGAGGACGTCACCGGATGACAGCCCTGCTGTCAACAGTGAGCTCTCAGGATGAGGCAGCCCAAGTGACATTTTCGAGCAGATTGTTAGCGTTTTTCGAGTTGCTGGAAGCTTCCCAAGTGACATTTTCGAGCAGATTGTTAGCGTTTTTCGAGTTGCTGGAAGCTTAAAGAGCAGGCTTAAAACTGGCTTAAAGAGCAAGCGATATTGCAGAGTTTAAGCTTATTATAACAGTTGAAACGTCAGTGTGAAGCGTTTTTTTCTGGTGCCATTTTGAGAATTGTCATCACGTTGTGCACAAGCTACCGGCCCAAAACAAAACATGTTTACTCTTCGATCCGTATGAAACAAAAAGTTTATTAAAAAACACTCTTTCACGTTGATTTGTTGGTACATTCATTTCCCCGCTATTCTGATACTCCTAGATAGATCGTTTAATTCTTCTTACTCAGTGTTTTGGTTGTTTATCACCGAGGACGAAACTGCAAGCTTCCTGTTTGCCTGGCTTTTACCGAAGTTCTGACATAAACTTCAACGCTTCAACACATCGTAGTTCACTCACACATCCATGTTTTCAAGCGTTTATATGAGGCAATGGGTTGAATCGAGCTGTTCACGAGGAGTTTAAGCTAAAAATGTAGAACAGTTGTCACCTGGGAGTGGTCTGTCCACAACATAATGTTTTCAATCCTTATCATTGGTCGTATAGTCAACAAAACAGTATTTTTCATCCTTTTTGCAGCTTTTTACCCCATGTAGGGTGCATGTAAGAATGCATTCCTCACTCACAAGCTCATGAGCGGGAGAACAGCGTGGCAGCCCATGGTATTTAGTGAAATTTGTATCAAAAATTCTCTCCCAAAAAAGTCTAAATTCCCCCCTTGGGAGTAATTTTGGCGCCAGTTGCAAACCAGTTGTGATAGAAGATGGTCATACACACACTTACACGAAATTTGGTGCTTTCAACACGGTTCACCACACACAAATCCTCATTTTTGAGATTTTGAGCACTATTCGAGCAGTTCACGGTTAAAATTTTAAAACAACTGTTACTTGGGTTGGCTTGTTACTTGGGTAGTCTTAGCAATGAAAGCTAAAAACATAACAAAGCTTGTCTTGTTCTAAAAACGTTGTTCTTAGAAAGCTTCTTCCACGAAAAGCTCGTACATATACAATTATCAATGCAGAAAGAGAGAGAGAGATAAAAAGAAAGAGAAAGAGAGATAGAGACAGAGAAAGAGAGAGATAAAGAGATAGAGAAAGAGAAAGAGAGAGAAAGAGAGAGAGAAAGTATGTGTGTGTGTGTGTGTGTGTGTGTGAGAGAGAGAGAGAGATAGAGAGAAACAAAAGAAAAACCAACATGAGCGCATTTCCTAATGCATTTGCTAATATTCAATGTAATTATACAATATATTTTTCTAATGCTTCAGGGGTGTCAAGCACGGCCTGCGTCAGCTGCAGCTGTTGAATGCAGGGTTTTCCGAGTCCTTTTCCAATGTTAACAGCATTAATAGTTGTCACGTGTTGTAACTAAAGGCTCTCCTTGAGATACGCTATTACAACGGATCTAGAAGAAACTGCGTATATTGAGTTTCCGTGTATGTTGAATTTCGTGGTTTTCTGTTGAAATATTGCTATTTAAACAAAATTTGTTTGCAGTGGTAGGTTTGTTAACCTGAACAAGCTATGGCATATATGATTTTGGTTACCCAAGATATGGGTATATGATTTACCCAAGATTACAACTTTTTTATTTTTTTGAATGTCTTTTTATATTTGATCACAAAAAAATTATTTTCCAATTGACAGTTGATTAATCAGTTGGTCCGGAGCCGTTGTTTCGTTGCCGGCTCCGGAACGATGGGCCCGATGCCGGCTCCGCAGCCATTGGAACGGAGCCGTGAGTGCAGAGCCGTTAGTCCGGAGCCGGCTCCGGAGCCTTTGGTGCGGAGCCGGCTCCGGAGCCGTCGGAGCGGAGCCGGCTGAGGTGCACTCCGAAACGCCCATCACTAGCTGCGGCATACATCCATTGAGGGCATACAGTTTTTAGACGTGCAAAGTTTTTGATCAAAAATATTTCTTACAGGGTTTTCAATGATATTATTGACGTGTTCAGCGAGTTGTAGATTCGTTCGGGCATATAATTGACACTTTCAGCGAGATATTGAATTGTTCGGAAGGCGGCGTTGACAAGTTCGGCGATACTATAGAGCTGTCACTTTCGTACCCCTTGGACTGCAGCTTGGATCATTCTCATCAGAAGGTAAACAAACGGTTTTCGTAAAAATATGTTTGTTTTAACTAATTCATGTATTAAACAGCTTGGGGAATGATTATTAGCTACTTTTAGGACTTCTAAGAATGAAAAATTGAACCTTGCGGCACAGTGTGTAAACAAAACAAATGACAGCACTTCAGAATCGCTGAACATGTCAACGCCTGCTTACGAACAATTCAATATCTCGCTGAAAGTGTCAATTATATGCCCGAACGAATCAACAACTCACTGAACATGTCTATATAATCCTCGAAACCCCTGTATTACAAAATGCTGTGTTCCGTTAGCGATGTTTACAATTTTGGGTTTGTACGAAGGCTTAGTTAACTTCCCTCTTTCCGTTAGCATACAAATGTTTCCTAATTGTTAGTCAATACACCACCCTTTGACCCCACGATTCACATGTTTATTACGTAGGCTGCTGTAAAATGTGGAGTAGTTGTTTTGTCGCCTCAAGATGGCGCTGCTGTAGTTTTATGGCTTAACTCCAGTGTAAAACATATTGCCTATAGTTTGGCACATTTCAATCCTAAACAATTAGTACGCTCAATACAAGATCCATTTATGTCATAGCTGTAATAATTAGGCTGATGTGTAGTGAATATCTTTAGTGAATTGTGTACCGTGCTTGCGAAATCTAGTGCGAAGGTTGTCTTAAGCGTGCTGATGTCCAGACAACAAATGATACGTTTGTCCTGTCAAATACTGCAGTTGCGTCAACGTTACTACCCTTGCAAAATCAAGTAAAAAACCCTCTATCAAGATTTATGATGAAGCAGTCAATTTAAGAGGTTTGGAAAAAAGCTGTAAGGCAAAATGTTGCACATGTTCAGAAATTGTAAAGTGGTTCAGTGGTAGACGTGGTTCAGGTGCTGGTGTAGTTCATTCATTGCTCATTCATTGCATACTGTCACAAATAGATTCACATGATCTGGAAGTATAAAGAATTTATCTGCAGGTAGTATATAGGCCAGATCATTAATAAATAGGTTGATGAGTAGTGGGTCCAGATTACTGCCCTAGCTTACCAGAGCATACCGTAGCTTATAAAAGGGGCGATCCATTGCAAGTCTTCAATTCGTACGACTTTACAACATGCCCGTCATGGATTCAACCCTCATGTGGAACGTCCCCTCATACGGCTGCGTGGTTCTGAAAATAGTCTCGAAACCCTGTATAGGTCGGCATGTCCCCTGCGTAAACGTCCTACTTACGCCAAGTAGAAGAGATTTTGCCAATCAAATATAACTTTTGTCAGTTTAGGAGCTATCCTTCAGTTTCCCATTTTATCAAGTTTTGCCAAGAGTATGTTGGTCGAATGCTGCCATAATATTGGTGTATATGGCGTTCAATTGCATACATGCTACAATTGTTCAATACAATACATGTTACGGAGCCATTTGAAAGTGAGCTGCACAAGGTTTGTAACGGTGGCTCGTGTGGGGATTTTAAATGATTAAGTTGTTTAAAGGGTTTCCCTAGCCAGCTCATCTTCGGAAGCGAACAAATCAATCCCGTAAAATATATTTCAACAATAAAAATAGAATCTCGAATGATTTACCAATGGTTGGTCGGTATGCGCTCGACAATCATTTGACAATGTTGAATAGGGATTTTACGGATTGGAAATGAAGCTTACAGTGTTGAACTGGCTAGAGAAACACTGTAATATTTTGCCGACCGCTGCTATATAGGGTTTACCAAGTCAGCTTAAAATGTAGACAACGTTATTCACCGTAGGCAATATGTTTTAGACAACTGTCACATATTGCCTTTGCATCTATATCAATTTTCAATTCTTCCTCATGATTATCAACATATCACAAACTCAATTTCAACTTTCAAACTCTGTCCAGCTTGTGACTTGATTAAAATAATATAAAGGAATTTAAAACTTATTGTGATACATTATTTGACAGTCGTTGAAAATCATGAGAAAGAAATGAAATTGACAGTTGTTAAAAATTATGTGAAATAACTGAAATTTTATTGTGATGATAATACAATAAATGACAGCTCGTAAGCAGTACAAAATGTTGTTCACATTGAAAATAGACGTGGAAAACCCTGTATAGTTAATGTAATGTTCTACTGTAGATCGAACTTTAGAAATTAAATTAGTTCAATTAAATCTCAAGTACATTCAACTGCACTTGTGATTTATTCAACTTGCCTATGAACATGGCAAGAATAAAATAAAAGCTGCTTCTTGTTCTAGTTTTTTTTAGTAAAACTTAACATATCAATGAAATTACCGATAAAATTAGCAATCGTTTGAATCAAGTATATGCACATAATAATGAACATTTCTCGTAAAACAAGCAACAAGCTTATAATGCACCAGAAATTATTTGCTGAAACAAAAAAACAAAAATCATATAATCGGGGACAAAAAAAGGGGCGCCTACCTTACGTCAATATGAGAATTCATAACCTTCAATAACAACGACATCGACGATTCGGAGATTTTATCGTCCTCTCGAACCCAATCATTTCCATCGGATGTTGCACTTCCCGTGGCCCATCCACATCTACTCCCTCTCATTCCCTATGATTGATGGGTTTCAGTTTATTGGGATTTGCACGGTGACAACAGACAGTGGCGGAGATCGTTGAAAATACGTGACATAGCTAAAACTCATATGGAACAGAAACAAAAACAAAAAAAAAACGTTTTTTACCCATCCTGAATCGAATCTTGTGAGACCATCAGCACGGACACAAATATACTAACACGTAGGAGTAGTAAGCAGGGTGGTTAGATAGAGGAGTAATTGATAAAAATATGCAGCTTCAAGAGCAAGCAAACGAAACATGCTGCAATAAAAAAAGGGTTTTCCACGGAGGGTGAAGGTCTATTCCAATATAAGCCAATTTGCGTGCAACAGGCAAACGACAGGGCGAGGAAAAATTAGCACAACCGCAACAATTGGCTTAATTTTTAATAGTTGCTCCTCGTCCCTTCTACTCCTCATTCTCAACCCCTCTCGCTTTCACGGTACTATAAATGGGTAATGGGGGACAGAGCACCAGGGCGTTATTACACCGGAGGGATGGTTCAGCACCCGTAACCGCGCATAAAAGATCGTAATAAAAGCGAGGACGCGATTCGGGGGAAAGACACATCAAGAACAGTTTTGCCACCGTTCCGCCATTGCAACCGAATCGTTCAAATTCAATCAACGTTTGCAATGTCGTTGACTCGTGCGCAAGGTTGTAAAATTGATGCTTTAATTTACCGATTGGGTGGAGGGGACCGCCTAGCTGGCTGAGTACATATGTGTGTCAACAGATTTGCGCTATCGGAAGGTGGGCTGAGTGCCTGAGCCCTCGCTCTCACTGGCCATCCATTTTGGAGCACTGCCATTGTTGCCGTAGGAAAAACGGGAAGGAAAGAAATTATTTTCCAATTTCAGCTAAAATCAACCATCTGCGTGCAGGTCGTGATTCCCAACCGCTGGATAATACGGAAACATACAAAAAAATCGCACACAAACACACACGAGAGCGCAGTTCAATTCTGGTCATAACTGGCTAAAGATTTGTCATTACCACACTATCTGCGTGCGTCTAATTTATAATTAAAGTAGTAAAGCTTCCAAAGTAAACGGGCCGGGCCGGGAGGATGTCGTCGAAGTGTTGGTGCGCAATCCGCTGCATGAACGAGGTCTAACAAGGGCGGGTGCGGAGGGTCCCGTGAAAGCAGTGGAATTGATTGGTACACATAGTTAGTTTGTTTTGTGTTGTTTTGTCCTTTTTTTTATAACGATCTTGTTTTTGTGTGTTTTTGTATTCAAGATTAGTTCGCTCCCGTTCACCCACGGTCGGCACCGGCGTAGTCGCGTCTCGCTCTCGGACGCAACACACACCTGTACCCAGCTTCCGAAACGCATAAACCCCGTGTAAGCTAGTTTCGTTGGCGAAGGGAAATCCACGCTTTGCATGTCATCTATCATTTAGACCATTCCTCTCCCTCTCTCTCTCTCCCTCTCTCTCTGTCTCTGTCTCTCTATCTCTCTCTCTCTCTCTCTCTCTCTCTCTCTCTCTCTCTCTCTCTATTACACTCACTCCTTTAACGTACTGCGTGCTACCTCCACATTATTCAAGATTTATCATGTACTTTAGACGTGTATAATGTCCATTTCGTAGGATAACATCGTCTCCCTGCCATTTTGTCCGGACATGATGCCGAAGAAACAATGCGTAAATAAAGCGTTATTGATGCGCGAGGAAGGGCACGTGTGAAGCAGTAACAAAGTATGGTTGCAGGGATGGTTTGTGGCAGGTGTCTGGTGAACGGTGGAGCGGCAGGGAGGAGGGTGCGATTATTTCGCATGTTATGTAATATAGCACGAATTTCCCACCGGTCGTTCACAGCACACGACACGTTCAAACGATGACGCTCCGGAACAGTGTTTAGTAGCTCACCCTCTTTCGCCCTCTTCAACCCGTATCGCCCTCCATTTCCCAATTTCCGTCGCACTCCCGCCGGGAAGGGCTGGAAACGGGATTGGCAACAGGAATAAAAAAAATCGTTCCTCCTCGTCTCCTTACGGCTCAACGAAGACAGACTCTCATCGCAACAGAATCTTACACTCTCGCTCTCTCGTAACATACTTTTTTCCTCGTACATTAGTGCGTGCCATTTAATACGATTGAGAGGAGTAACGCGAGAGTGAGAGAAGATTGTTCACCGTATACGATCTGCAGACTACAGCGTGTCGTGATAAGCGCCTCCTCCCTTTACGGCTGTATTGGGCCGCCTGATGTACTACATCGCGACTACATCTCTCATTAACGGGCTGCTAGAGAAAATTTCGCTCCAAAACGCGCTCCATCGGCTCCTGCTTGGTGTGTGTATACGTGTGCCACATGTGGATCACCTTTGCACACTGATGAGCGCTCACGTCATACACTCGCACGCCCGTCCGCGTTCTGTCACTCGAGCACGTTCGGAGAGCGAGAGACTACAGGCAGCACACCTCTGTATGTGTGCGGGGCTACGTTCGCTTTTGATGAAAATAAATGAAAACCACCAACTGAGCGCCCCGTGCACTCGGTAACGTGGGTCCGGATCGAAGCGCAGCGAAATTTGCACAGTCGAAAGCACAGGGCGCACCAGAGGTTCGGTAGGTCCAGTGTGTGTGTCTACAGCCCGGTGGTTGCCAGCGCAGCAAAGGGTGCAGTGTGTGTGCGTGCGTGCGTGCAAGCGTGGGTGTTTTTTTTGTGTTAGCTTTGTCCATCTAATCAATTGCCGAGCCTGCAAAAGCGGGCAGACGCGCAAGAACGTGCAAACCTCTCGGGGCTGGCCAGGGCAGAGAACCAGCAAATACCATTAAAAACGAAGAATAAAATTGGTAGAGTGAAGCGGCGCACCCGGTAACTGCAGGTGTGCCTCCGCCCAAAATCCCGGCCGTACCCACAATACCCGTTCGTCTCATTCGCTCAGACGGGATGGACAGGCTCTAGCTGTAAAAAAAACTGCTCGTGATCCCGGTCATCCACTAGTGCATGTCCCCCCGGACTCCTGAATGTTTGCTGTTATGTTTTGTACCGTTGTACGCCGCCTCACTCGTTCCGTTGTTGCGTCTGCACCTGGACAATTCAAGCAAACTCAACCACCTCTATCTATCAACGCAAAAACGCATCTCAAACGGGCACGGCGTGGCAGCAACTCCTAAACGAGTAACCCGGGCGTAAGTATCTGTGTGGGCGGTGCTGCAGAAGGCACAGCATCTGCTATGCACTGTAACCTTTTACCAAAACCCCATAGAAGAGCATATATGTATTTGTGAATGTGTACAAGCGTGTGTGGGGGGCTAGTCCAGACTTTCGAACAACCTTTCTGATGTCAATTTAAGCTGTAGGGTCTGAGCACGAGGCGTTCTGAGCGCAGGATCTACCGTGCAATACGATTTGTTTGATGTACTATAGGAAGAAAACACACACACACGCGCAGACATTTGAGGTGTTTCTCCTCGTTTTAAAACATAACAAAAAAGCACGCACGCAGACATTCAAGGGTGTATTACCTGGAGAGAAAATGTATCTTAAAATGATAACGCCAACAAATCTGGCGTTGCTGATGTTTCTCAGCAGCTTGTATCTCTCCATTGCTTTTTGTGTACATTATTCCTCATAAAAAAATTCTTAAAAGTACAGTATTAAAAAGAGAGATGAAAAAATATGAGAGAGCGAGAAAGAGCAAGAGCGAAAAAAGAGAAAGAGAGAAAGAGAATAGGCCAGTCTAATTTCTCTCTTCTTTTCTTGCTATCAGAATCATGTTCCAGAGTAGAGCTTAAGGTGTGCACCTAATGAGAATGATTTATCTGTAACATCTTCATGGGGCTCTCTTTTATGTCTAACACAAACTCAAAGTTTCAATATATTTCAGATTAGGAATCGAAATGTTGTAAGACAAATCCGTATCGAGATCATTAGGACTTAATAGATCAATTATCCATCCATCCAAAGATCTTAATAGATCCATTTTCCAGTAAACGCGGTACTGAGAGTTTCTGGTGTAACGGCTTACTACACTGTGAAGCACGGACCAGCAGTGTCCTGAGTGTTGCTGGTGGACGCCATTAGTAATAGGCACAAACAATAAAACAACCTATCTCCCACCCACCCCCTCTCCCTCCACGCTATGTTTTCATTGTTTACCACCAAACAGCATGAGCACTCACGAGCATTACCGTTCTGGGTGAGTGACTGGGGAACACACTTGCAGACTGTATAAAGCAAGAGCATAATCGTTAGCGTGAGATAGGGTTTTATCGGGTAATAACTGATATCACTCTTTTAGGAGCGCTTCGCGTTACATCAACAGTGTACTATAAAGATGTACTGATCGATGCTACTGTAAGTGAGAACCTTTATTCTAGCCTTGGTCTGGAAGATGTAGAGTAATGAAGTAATGATTAACCAAAAAGGGTCGTTTATTATGATATAGCCAACACGGATGCCTCAGACCCACCTGTACGACATTTGAAGGAGTTTCAGGTGCAAAGAAACCATTATTAATATAGAATCGATGTTGAATATGTCACAATCTCACTATTGAAGCCGTAAACGTTTACGCTTTTATTTTACCAAAAATTTGAGAGCAAGTCAACGAACTGCCCCTGTTCAATAAATCTAATTAATAATATATAAGCTAGTAAATGGTTATGGCTTAGTTTTACTAAGGCTAAGTAGAACTGAATAATAGATCCACAAGTAGCGATTTAAATAACCTTTCTTTCTTTCTTTCATGAATCCTTGCAGGCGAGTGAACCCTACCAATGTGTGTTAAGCAGTCAGATAAGGAGACACCGGTTACACCCTCGCCAAATGCGTACACCGTCATTCGATTGCAAATGAAGACAAATGGAAAATAGAATCAAACTAACAAAAAGCAACAAACCTGCAAAAACCAACAAGCATAACCGAAAAACACCATTATAAAACATTAAACCGTAACGTTTCAATTTGATGAGCATTATTAATATCTACAGAGTCGTGTGACAGGCCCCGGCAGCACCAAACTGACAAAAATGATAACGGAAAAGCAAATAAAATTTACTAGAAAATAAACGACATGCAAATAATCGTATACACCTAATATAACAAATCAAACAGATAAATGGCATGAAGAGCTAAAGTAATTTAGCGAACCAAAAGCAAACAAAAACAAAAAAAAAAACAACAAACAAAAGCAAAATCTTAATTACCCAAGGGAAAATAAAGCAAATAAGAAGACACTCGTAAAGCAAATAATTATTTCAGGAAAACAGGTACTAGCGCAACACAGTGGCTAAAACATGGGCGCTTAAATACAAACATACCTAGACATACATTTCGTGAAAATATCGGAGGCAGAGTGTTACACCAAGGCCAAGAGTAGCATCGCGGAAGGAGGAGAAGCGCCTCAAATCGTATCGCAACAAAACTACAAGCAGAAAAGCAATAATCCTAACAAATAGCAACCAGTACAGGTTTATCAAATGACTCACCTATTTTCGTGTCGCAAAAACCTTTAAAGTAAACGTATACTCCTGCCACCACTCCCTCTTGTAATACCATTCCTCATCGTGGTGACGGTGAGCATTTTTCACATTGGATCGTGTTTGCAAACAGCCCAGTTCAAATATATTATCACGACGATACTAAGAAGAGTGAGAGAGACTGAGTGTGTATAAAAGAGAAAGAGAGACAGTGAGTGAGAGAAAGAGAGAGAGAGAGAGATAGAGAGAGAGAGAGTGAAAGAGAAAAAAAGTGACAGTTGATTTATCGACTACCTGTCAATCCGGTACCGAGTAGTGCGAGATTCAGTAGTGTTGCTGTTTAGTGTACCGTCTACCTACTAAGGCTCTTAATGTGCCGTACGTTTGGGTTTGTGTGTTTATAAAGTGCCATCGGTAGCTGCTTTGGAACAATGAGCGGTGAGCAAGTGTGACGCTTGCAATGCAATAATCGCAACCCGAACTAACCTCATCAAACGGTTGTAAAACCGATGGCGACCGCTTCCAACGCATATACTGCTTCGTGCCAATGCGTAGGAGCTGTTGGTCCATGTGCGCGTCCAAGCGATCGCAGTTAGTGTCTATGCGGTGCGCGGGTTCGTGTATTCGATCGCGTCCGGTGTCGTGTGCGCGATGAGGATTGCAGCAGCCGGACAAGCGGCTAGCAAGTGTGCGCAGTGCGGTGGCAGGTAGTGCCTAGTACGATCGATCGCATTGCCGATCGATACTAGCACACGCGACGCACACAAAATACGATCAAGGAATGACGCGAAGTTCGGTGGTTTGTGCGTGAGTGAGTGTGTGTGTATGTATGTTCAAGATAGTCACTCTTTCACACTAGGTCGCAATCAAAACTCCACTCATTCAGCTCACTATTCGACTGCGCGATAGACAACCACGAGAGGGCGACAGAGCCCAAATATATACACCAAGCAAACATTCTCAGCAACCAACCAGTACCTAGACATATAGAAAGAGACAGAGTGCGAGAGAGAGAGTGAAAAAGGGAACATAAAACAAACAGTTAATATCCACACTTGAGTGAAAGCCTTTCTGACGTATATGTACGTGTATAAGTACGTGTGAATATATGTACAGTTTCGTTTGCATTCAAAAGTGTCGTGGTAAATTGCACTTCGGATCCTAACCCCCGCACACATCCGTTGAGTCTAGTGTGCGCATACACACCTGTAAACAGTGAAAGTTTTCCGAGCCCAACGGGGTGCTGTGTTTCAACGTGCGAACTATACGTGCTGTAGGGCGTGAGTAGAAGTGTGGGGTTCGGTGATCGTTCCATCGTCTGACACGGGAAGCAACACACCCAGAGAGTGTCGCGGAAAAATGTCGCTTGAAGATTTGTGGTTTCACCGGTACCTGCCGCTTAGTCGGTGCGCGTCAACAACCGGACTGAGGAACATTTCTCGGCGGCCGTCGTCAACGTCGTGGTTACTGCTGATCACACTAATTCTGATCAGCGCCCCTGGAAGACTACAGTCATCAGCAGCAGACGATCGGGGACTTCACAAACGAGGTAAGTGTCAGATTGATGTAGATCTTTGTGTAAGACAGGAGTTGTTATAGAGCAGTGATTCCGAAAGTGGCCCTTAGCGTACACCAAGAGCTGATGAGCAGTGGGCAAAAGGAATGAAATCACTATGCAAATAGAGCTGAATTCCGGTATGAATATCAGTTTAAGGAAGGGTATTGGTTCGAGGACCAATATGAGTTCACAATCAGTTTCACGACCAGTATGGGTTCAGCTTCAGTTTTTCCATCGTTATAGATTCGTGACTGATACCAAGATTGGGAGTTTGGCTAACCCCTTCCCTATCCATCATTATACTGCTTAAAGCTAATAAACCAGACCGCAACTTAAGGGGCAATAGCATCAATTAAAACAGAGAACAGAGATAGCTCTCACTGGTTGAAAACGTTTGGGAACTACTGCTATAGATAGTTTCGTCCATTATTGGAACATATCAGTCAGTATCCAGAGGGGATTCGAACAATGTCTGGTCTTTACAGCGGCCCGGAACATGTACCATTACACTATTTGATCATCCATATAGATTACTGTTTCCAAGCCATTTCGTTTAGGTATGCAATATGCAACTTACGAGGTATGGTATAACACTAACATAGAGGACATTGGCATTATTGATTCGCAAGGTTTTTGTTAAATAGATTCGCTCAATAAGCCATTGCCGAATAAGCCAATATGATATTTGTTAGGACTTCATCTAGATCGAGTTCTTAAAATAATTCTTCACTAAATTTGATACAGTTTATATACTTTCTGGGAATTATGGAACCTACCTTTTGTTGACCAACACTTGCGGTCGAATCAAGGTCTTGCGTTGAACCAATTTGCATTCACAGTTCAGCTTCCTCCATGGCACTCACCACCGACAATGTTGCTGGTACGCATTGCAGCCCGATGCTGAATTTCAAATACCACGTAAACTGATATAACATTCATCTCGAACTGTATAATTAAACGAACTATTCTTAGATAAAAGCATCATTTTTGCCTCGTCCTACAGATAAACTACTATTCCAACCTCATTTGAATTCTCCTTCGTGTAATCATACAAATCCTGTTCCACCCCTGTTGCATCGGAGTTCGGCGGATGCTCTGGAACTCGAGCTCAAAATATGATTTACTGTTTTCCAAATTCCTTGAATTTGTGGTGAAATATAATATTTTGTATCCATCTGTTTGCTGGAAAGCTTTATCCCGACTCCCGAATCAGGGATGTTGTGTTAAAGGGCAAAGGTTTTCGTTGGTAGACCGGCGAATTATTCTTCATATTACTGTGCGCAATTCCTCGATAGTGCATCACAAACCAGATCGGTTTCTAAAACTTTTCTTGTAGCACAGGGAGTGGGGGCCTAGCTCAGCTTGGCAATGGAATTGCTGCTGCTTGAAAGGATTCACAGACTTGAGACATTGAGTTGAGTCTTTTTTCACCGGTTCGAATTGTTCATGCTCAACCAACGTTGCGAATTAATCTACCGACGGACCTTGAAACGTGCTATGTTTCTTGAGGAAAAGGTAAAGCGTTACCGGAGTTGGGTATGAAGGAGTAATGTAACTGGAAATATTTCAATAGGATGGTGGTCTTTATCGTTCCCGCAATCCTAGATCGGAAACTAAGTCTGGCAAGCAAACATGTCCCGTGCGCGGAGGCACTCTAAACAGTGAGCATACAAAACAAAAATCGGTCGAACCTTTTTAACCCTAACCTCATAAAACGAACCGGTGCGTCTCTGTGAGCGCCAGCAATCGAAAAACGTGATGAAAAATGGGTAACATCCCATCCGTATGGGCCGCACCACTTTGAGTCTTTTTTGCATTTCCGGCCTACTGTTAATGTGATCTCATCCTAAAACTTTTACCGTGCCTCCTACCGCAAGGTTGTATTTGGGACTCCATTAGCAGCGTTAGGGGCGTTTTTTCGTCCCGTTTTAT
The DNA here is from genome assembly GCF_943734685.1 of Anopheles coluzzii. Taxonomy (NCBI): domain Eukaryota; kingdom Metazoa; phylum Arthropoda; class Insecta; order Diptera; family Culicidae; genus Anopheles; species Anopheles coluzzii. The sequence goes on from NC_064669.1 coordinate 18,848,857, forward strand.
TTTTATATGCCAACATAAATAACAAACCAAAATGGATAGATCAGGGGTCAGTAGCGTTGGTTCGTAATGTAAGATTGGTTGTCGGCCCGCCACGCAATAAGCGCCGAATGTGCTGTGTAACACGCGATGTCATAGTGGCATCTGTACCCCAAATTAAAAAAAAAGCGAAGCGCGAAAATTGAACAAAACATGCTTTCCCAGCGCGAGCGTCTTTCAATTTCAACAAACATGTTTTTTTTAAGGTACGTTTACATATTGGCTTCTTCAAGGGAAGTTGATTGGCAAACGTAGAATCCCTGTCCATCGGATAGCCGTCCGCATGTTTTTCGTGCGTGTGCCCCAACCAGCGGGCGTGAATATCGACAAGCTCCAGGGTTCTGACACTCATCACTCAACAGCAACCGTTCGTACGAACTATTTTCCCTCTCTTGAGTCGAGCGCTCTCGCTACCCTCTTTCCCCTTTTTACCCTCGCTTTCCATTATTCCGAGCATGCGGTCTGATATTGGCAAGGTGAGATTGATTTGGTACAAAATTCCGGCACTCCGGTGAGCGACCGATACGGCGCGGTACACGTGGAATAATGGGTGATGACTCTCGTCTCATTTACATCGGCACGAGAAATTTTCGGCCAGATCCAAACATACAAACAAACTCTCTCATGTACACACACATGACAAGGGCGAATCGAGGCGCTTGCGCATATAAAGAAGATGGGATTTTTCACAGTGACTGACACTACTGTCCAGCGTCCTAACTGTATCCGCTTTTCTTCCTGGCACAGGTGACACGACGATGATTTTAGTTGTATGCACTTTGTCGATTTTCATCTTGGCAGCAATTTGTTAACTATTGTTTGTTCTTTACGAAAAAAATCGAGTTTTCCATCGCCTCTCGCACTCCACATAATTTAAAGCGGAGTGTGCGTAAAAGTGGGAGAGAGAGAAAGAGATAGAGAGAGAGAGAGAGAGAGAGAGAGAGAGAGAGAGAATTAGAGAGAAAGAAATAGAAAAAGAGAAGATCGAGAGAAAGTTAATGTAATTTCTCGTGCTAAATATATCACTCACACAACCAAACACAAATGGAGTGTCACGAGCGAATAACCTGCCCGTGTTAGTAGGTCAGTGAGATGAACGCACAGCCAGCCAGGGAACCAGCCAGCCAGCTCAGTCGCGTTTTGACCGACTGGCCCCGGAAATCACCTTTCCCTCTCATTGAATCGCTCATCTCTCTCTTTCTGTTTCTGTTTCGCTTAAAAGACACGCACCTAGCACACTGTCCCCCAACCAATCGTTCCGTGACCTTTCTGGCGCGTTTCGGGATTGCCCTTCTATTAAGACACACGAACTCCAACTAGAGCTGCAGCAGGATGAATCTGACGGTTACTAGTGATAGTTGTGTGTTTTTTTTCATATTATTATACATATTTTTATTTTGCTGTACACAAGCCTTCCACCACCTCATTTTAGGATGGATGTAGTGACTACCTTTTACTATTGTTATCGTACCCAGGGATTCCAGCTGGTGCCATTTGCTCTCAAGCACGGTTTTTTTTTTATCGTTTAAAGTTGTAGGACAAAAAAGATATATTAAGATCAGATTTTATACACTTGTAATTTAATTTGTTTGTTTAAATAAACGCTTCATTCTAAATCTATGCCGATTATCTTACCTCTCTCTTTTATACACAATCTGTGTTTCTCTTGGTTTCTGTAATTATTTCTCTCTCGCTTTTGAATTTATATCCATCTCTCTTTCTCTTTCTCTCTATCATACCCACACATACGATGATAAGGTTCGTCGTTATCCTTATACACGCACGAACACGTGCACATTCCCGAACACATACGCAAGCACGTCATACACCAGCTTCTTGGAATTAAATACCTCTCCACCGGGTTTCCATCACTGCCATCCCAAGCATCCTACCAACACCACCATCACCAAACTGTTAGGCAACATCTCGTTTCAGCTTAATGATTTGTGTGCCGAAAATTCGTCATAAAACGTATACCTAGCACATTTGTGTGTTTAGTATATGTATTATCAATGGGCATACATGCTTTATATGTCAATGTGCGTGTGCCTATATTTTGTTTCTATTTGTGTTCATTTGATCTTAATATTGTTCTTGCATGGAAGGATTTTTAGGGTACGAACACCGCACGCGCTGCAGCCAGAGGAGGAACACGGTGTGTAAAGAAAGCCAAATAAGGCGACGCTATTTAATGGGTGGGTGCGCCTGGTCGTTTGTAGCCAGAAATGGTGGTGTCCTCACATACACACATACACACGGTCCGTCACTAGTCACTGTGAAATGAGATTGAAACCATGATGCCAAAAGCTTTTTTGTCTTTCCTACCAGATACACCTCAGAACGAAATAATGAAAATAAAAAAAGCATCAAAAACTACAACAGCACTACTTTCCCTAAAACCCAACCCAAAATGTTGAAGGGTGTAGGGTAAACCCGCAGCAAAAGCCACCAAACAATTTGCTAACGTTTGGCGGGCATGAAAGGAGCGAGCTGACGGAGGGAGTGAGCGGGATGGAGAAAGTAGTAACGGTGGAAAATATCACGAAACCATTTACATGTGCCTGCTCCTTCCTGCCGTCTCCTGCAACTGTTGCCATGACGCTAGTGCACGGTGGTCCTGAGGCATACATTGGACTGCACATTGAAATGAATGTTTGAAAATTGGAAAGCAGAGACCATGTTCATACATTAAGTTTACGTATACGCCGATTTTAATTGTAAATTCGTTTTACAGGTGATTTTATTTAAAAACTTGTAATCTTTCATTTTTATACAACAAAAACAAACATTTTTCAATGAATTCTGGAGTTTGGTTATATCTGTTTAAAGTATAAATATTGCTTCTTTTTTTATAAATACAAACAACTACACAATTACAATTTACAATTTTACTGGAAACTTTCTACGTCCACCTATCAGCCTTAGCGTGAACCACTGTACCACTGTGGAGCACCCGGGCCTGGGTGGGCGGCATTAAATGTGACGGCAAGCCACAAATACGCTTGAAAGTTTGTGTGCTGTTTGTGCTCGAGGTTGGTGGAACCTGTTTTGGGAACTTTTACTGAAAAATGCAGAAAATGTTAATTTTTTTCGTTGTGCGCTCTATCGGGTTTCTCAAAAAAAAAAAAAAAAAAATCTAGAAAAAAGAGCGATAAAAAAGGAAAATAAAGCCAGCACAGCAAAACCATACCACCGACATGGAAACGGTGTTTTGTGCAATGCGTTTGGTTGATATTATGCAAATATTGATAAAGTTGCAGCAATTTTTCACTACTCTGCATTCTGCAGCGATGGAGTGTTTTTGTTTTGTTTTTCTTCCTCTGCTAGTTGCTTAAATTCTTTCTGTTTTCTGTATTTTTTTGAATTATTATCAGTTTTAAATTATTCACTCGTTTTACGTGTGGTTCTTTTTGCTCCTTTTTTGCAAATGCCTTTTCCGTTCTATTTTATATGGCTTGCTGTATAGAGTTGATACATTGAGATCATTTAGTGTAATTTAGTTTATTTTTTCCCTTTCTTCGTACGTTTACACATCTGTTTTTTTTTTAATTTGTTTCTCCTATCTCGTTACCCTTCCTGCGTTTAGGTTGATTATATCTCTTTCGGTTTTTTTTCTTTTATTCTATCTTCTAAACCATTTTGTACGAGTTTCAGTTCACGTTAAGCTTATCTCTCTTAATTTGCATTACGTGTCGCTGAAATACTCTTAAACCTGAATAATTAAACTTACTTTTCAGCGCCCCAATCCGGTTAATACGTTTCATTGAACGTCATAAATATCGTAACCTTCTGAGCCCGGTGCTGTAACGGAGAGCAGGTCTGTGCATTAAAGATTGTTTGCAAACGATAAACTTTCCAGCGTTACCCCCCAGTACCTTTTGCCTTTTACTCCGAATTGGGGCCCATGTGTGGCCGTGTATCGCAACCGTGCAGGTATGGCAAATATGTATATTTAAAGAAATAATAATTCTTGATGAGCATTTCAGCCAACCGAAAAGTCTAATGTGGTTCTTTCGCACCCTCCAATTCTTGCATATCACATTCCATGCCTCGCCCCAGGGCACATTGCTGGAGAGCGATTTTATTTTTCACACCCGTTACAGCCCACCTTTAACGAACCAGTCTCCCTCCCATCAAACCCCTCTCCCCATCAATTATCCACACTTGAGCATCCGTTTTGAGCATCCACAGCTTTGAGCATCAGCTAAATTTTCCAATTTTGCGTTTTCCAATCTTTCCACGTGTGTGCAGTTCGCTAGAAAATTGGGTTTTTGGTTAAGAGCACTCTCGCGGGGCCCATATGGTGATCTCAAAACGGTACTCCATCAAAACATCGTCAACGTCGTTTGCCTTGTTAAACGATTCCAAATACGATCAAAACCTTCCGGTGGTGGTGCTATCCGTCCGTCTGCCCACCCTCTGTGCACGTTCTGTCGCCTTTACGTCTACTTCCCCCACCCACCTCTGCTCTCTGTCTCTCTCGCTCTCTTTCTCTCTTTCTCTTCTCTCGTACGCTTCTCTTTTCCTGTTTTCACAGTGGTTACTTCTAGTCTGCGCTCTGCTCGATGGGTGCCCTGCTTTCATCCCATCCTTGGCAACGGTTGCGACGTTCTGCCCTTCGATCTGTTCACGCTGATGACGAAACATGGAAACCGATTCCACAACCTTTTGCCCATTACACATACAAACAAACACATCCACCCCGCATTAACATCCATCTCGACGCGCGTGAGAGGCCAAAAAACGGGAACGAAATTTCGCTCGAGCAGTTTTTATTTATGAGCAATTTTCTATTAATTTGTCAACTCGCTGTTGCGCACTAGCAGCAACTCCGCTATGGCTGTGTGTACGTGCGTGCCTGCGTATGTGCGTCCGTCAGAACGATGATGTGTGTGTGCGTTCGTGTTCGTGTTCGGTTATATGTGTGCGCATCAGGTACCCAAATAGAATTCGCATGCTGCCTTCAAACCGACAGCGAAAGGGAAAGGAAACTTTTTTTTCCCCCAAAAACGAGTTTTTGAGCCGTCGAGAAAAAGGCAAGCGAGCGAGCGAGCAAGCAAGCGTTGGAGAGAAGCGAGTAAATGAAACAAAAACAAAAAAACATACACACACACGCATGCAAATTTATACTCTGATTGAAAACACATAAAAATAACACGCGCGTTCGGTGTAGGTGTTTTGCTCCGGATGTAGGTTTGGTACCGTGTATTTCTCGAATTTGGTTAGCTTGAAATAACACATTAATTGTTTGTCATCAATATATTGACCAATAGGGGGGAGGTTCACTTGGGCCAATGTAGCCAGTGGATTTGAAAATTGTAATAGAAAGCCTCTAAAGCGTTCGAGACGAAAGAGAAAAGCTGATGCCGAGGTTTTCTTTGTGATAAATAATAGCTCACTCAGATTATAATTTATAAATGATTATATATTTTCTTCTAGTTTTTGGACAGTACAGTAAATTAAGAAACGTTTTGCATACCTTAAGGCGGTGGCTGTATTTTTTATAGTAAGTGTTTATACATAGAAGAAATTTATTCGAAGAGTTTTCCGAAATAAAAGGTTCACTTGTTTTTATAAAGACTATACCATTTAGACATGTGTTACTTGTTTACGGCCATGGTGTTTCCAACTAACAAAAATGTAACATATTTTCGTTATCTCGTCTCAAGTAAAAGTAGTATCTATCATTTTATTCTCGTGATTCGTCATTGTTTGGTATTGAGTTTTTTTAATCCTACAAGAATATCTGAAAGTGTGTTTTTGTGTAAACATCACAATAATTCATCAACATTCATACGCGAATTGGTCATTCTTTACTATTATTTTCTCAACCATTACATAAATCGTCAAACAATCAATTAAATTTAAACTCAAAGGCAGGCTATTTTAGAGCCTAATTATGATTGTGCCATTGTATGCCTCTTCTAGCTCAATATACACAGTACAGCTTCAAAAGTATTCAACTATACCCGTAGTTGATAAACTTGTCAATACATTCCAGTTTTTAATCGCAGACAACTCTATTGAGCTACACGCATGAAATTGTTGTGTGCATTTAATAAATTAAGGTATAATTTAGCATGTTTTAATTTACAAAGTAAAACATATAATAATAATAATAATAATAATAATAATAATAATAATAATAATAATAATAATAATAATTATAATAATAAAAATAATAATAATAATAATAATAATAATAATAATAATAATAATAATAATAATAATAATAATAATAATAATAATAATAATAATAATAATAATAATAATAATAATAATAATAATAATAAAAATAATAATAATAATAATAATAATAATAATAATAACAATAATAATAATAGTAATAATAATAATAATAATAATAATAATAATAATAATAATAATAATAATAATAATAAAAATAAAATAATAATAACAATAAGAAACATAAAAATAAAATAATAATAATAACAATAATAATAAAAATAAAAAATTATAATGATAACAATACTTTAACGTGATGAATGTTGTTTTAGCTACCTCGTTTCATCCTCGATCATTGAGCTATACAAGTCTGTACTTTTGAGACGCAATACTTACAGTATTTCCATTGCTTTATTGGTTAGATCGCTTAATTTTTTGACCTCGTTTCACGATGTAATCATCGTATCCTGTAGATCAGATATGTTAATCTGGTGGCCCACGTCGATTTTGAATGCGGTCTTCGAGAATATTAAAGCATTCGAGAATTTCTTAAAGCACCGCAAACCAACAAATCTGTAATGACTATTTGTCGAAGTTATTAAATTTTCCAGAGAAAAGCAATCATTTTGCCACTATATTTTAGTGAGTGTATGCAACCTATACTGAACAACCAAGAACCTTAAGAAATATTTAATCGAATGTACACTCAGTCGCATTAGATTTCGATAAAATCCTGGATATTTGCAACAAATTGTGTAGACTCGATTCCACATTGTATATGGAAAACCTAGAAAGGAAATAGGAATGCAAATATATACATACACACCCTTTGGAAACTTCGCAACAACTAGTGATGGATTGTCGGAATCGCATCCACGGTTCAAAACCATTTTTGATTTTTGCTATTCCGACTCCGATTCCGGCCAAATTAAACCAACAGTTCCGCTCGGTGACGTCCGAAGCCGCTGGAGCCATTCGGAACCATTGGAGTCGTCGGTTGTTGCATGGAGCGATTAGTCTGTAACCAGAACTGGATCCGGTCGGTCCCACCGATTTTGACGATCTCAACGCCTCCGACTGTCGGCTCCGGATTGCTCCGAACGGCTTTGCATGGGTCCGACCTTAGAATGTAACATCTTTGATTTTGATTGGAGCTACTTTTTATTTTGTCATAATCACACCACCATTAAAACCAGTTAAATTCCTATATGTAAGACTCATCATGTACTCATGTATATTAAACTTTTTTTTTCTCACATAAAACAAAAACAAAAAAGTACATTGAAAAATAACAAAATGTCTATTTGTTTAACAATACTGATCTGAAGCAGTATTTAATACAATTGGGGTTTATTTTTTATTATCAACTTTGCGGCCCACGAATCACTGAAAATTTTTACTTGCGGCACTCTGATGAAATGAGTTTGACATAACTGCCGTAGATATTTTGTTCGATCTCACGATTTATTGGTATCGTCCGATAGGACATCAATACAATTCAGTCAAACTCTGATGAAATGAGTTTGACATAACTGCCGTAGATATTTTGTTCGATCTCACGATTTATTGGTATCGTCCGATAGGACATCAATACAATTCAGTCAAACTATTTTGGAAATCGCCCAAACAATCGTAGGAATAAAAAAATTATTATCGTAGGAATTGGCATTATTATGCAATCTGACCAATTGAACGGTCCCGTACAGTTCGCAATACGCATGAATTAACAACATGCCCATCAATGGCTCAAGCTCCGCATGGATCGTGCCCCCCATATGAAGGACTCCTGCTATAGGTTATTAATAAGTCACTGATAGTCAGACTCATTTAGTTGTACAATCAGTTTTTTTTTTTGTTCAGGAGGAACGGTCCGAAAAGGCCGTATTGCTTACAATCAGACTTTGACCGAATAGGAAAAGAGAGCTCTTAAACAGACAATAGCTACCGAAATAAAACCAATTAATGAGCAGAGATCTTTATTTCGTTCTACTTCGCTAAAAGATGTTTTGATGTGGAACTAACCACTTCACTAACATATTATTTTTGTTACTTAAAATCGTAAGGTTTTTGGTGTTTGGTATTAGGAATGGTGCAGGATCTTACAATATTATGAAGTGTTAAACGTAACCTGCATTTATTATCTTGCATTGAGTGTATCGATATGTTGTATTAACAGATCTGAAAGTTGTTCTCACGCGAGCTAATAACTTCCATGAAACCGCTCCGGGTGATAAATTGGATAAATTGGATATGTTATTTTATTACATTTACTGTTTAGCAGCATCCAGAACTTTTACAAAGCAAGGTTAAATAAAATGGCAGCAATCAAGCTTAGGTACTGCTATAATTTCGGTACCGCTTGCGATCGCTGCCTGCTACGCTGGCCCCTCTAAATTCCGGGAAAATGCTGGAAATTTAAGCTGGAAACGCACGGTGATTGAAATTAAATCCAGTAAGAGATAAAAGCAGAGACAGTGTCGATTCATTAGTAAATAGTAATTCCACTTAAGAACGCTGGTAAGCGATAACGGGTACACGTGTGTGATTATATATCCGAGAGGGAGGAGAGAAATAGAGAGAGAGAAAGAGAGAGAGAGAGAGAGAGAGAGAGAGAGAGAGAGAGAGAGAGAGAGAACGAGAATGCGAGAAAGCTGTGCGATCGAATGAGGCATTGAGATAATTACGTGTTAATTAGTTTTCGCATAAACTATTCATTTTTTTGTTGTTGCATGCTTCGCCCTTTGCTAGCCCTGCATACCTTCGATGCAATCAAAACCAAATCAAATCGTAATCAGCGAGCAGAGTAGGGTAGCACACACAAAAAAAACGACAGCTTCATAAAGCCACACGCTTACTTGTGTGCGCTGTTTAATAAGCACTACACCGTTACTGCATCAAAACAGGAAAGGGGTACGGTATCGTGCAAAACAACCCTCTCGCAACTACAAACGAACACACACAGCATTCTGTGGTCTGTTTCATCTTCAGGAAAATGCCGGCCCGATATCAAACCTCGAGTGGGGGTTTTGTTTTTTTTTTTTGTGAGCACAGAGGGCGACGGTTTTGTAACTTCAGGCTGCACGGCCACCGTTTCGAATGCGGGGAACGGGGTAAAATGCACACGCCTGAGTTGACGAGTTAATAAAGTTTCGCAGGCGGGGTTTTAGCGCTTAATGAACAAATAGTGCATCCGGTGGGAGGGAGGTGTTTTGTTAAAATTCTGTCATATTATAAGATAAACACAGCAGCTCTCCCGGTGCGCGCGGCTCCGGCGCAAATAAACGGCTCCGTTTGGTTAGCAAAAAAGGGTAGTGAGAGGGGGTGGATGGGGGGGGGGGGGGGAGTTCAAGCGAATACACCACCCTAGTGCCACACTCAATTCGGATAGTGCAGCAAGTTTGCCTCGACCGAAGAAGACAAAACCAAAACAAAATGGGCGAGAAATACAATCCACACAGTAGTGAACAAATATTTAAAACTCCCCCCCCCCCCCCCACCCTTCACGGGAGGCTGGTGCAGAGCGTTTCGACGAATGAATCCTCCGAGACAAATGGTTTATTTCCCGCTGCCATCCGTAACTTCCCTGACCGCGTTTCTTGCGCGTTCCTCGCGGAATGGAGCATTTTTTTAATTCTGCTTGTGTATGTTACCTTTTCCAGAAAAACAGGAAGAGCTACTCCGGTTGCACATAAAAGTGTCTGTCGAACTGCAGCTTATCTGATGATGTACTGCAGCTTCTCGTGCTGTTGTATGTGCACGTTTTTCCTTCTTACTCTTCTGCTACTATTGCTCTCTCTCTCTCTCTCTCTCTCTCTCTCTCTCTCCCACTCATGTTACCGTTGTCGATCAACTGGACTCGCCTGTGTAGATCTGTACGGGGCTGTAATAAAATGGACTTTTACCGTTCCATTTCCAAGTGCACGTCAGGGTTTTCGAGAAGTGGCATTACGTTTCCGATCCGACATATATTTTTTCGTTGCTGCTGCCGCACTCAGTAGGTAAGGTGATCCTTAATCGAAAAGATCCGGGTAGTAAAACCGGGCAATAAGGTGCTTAGAAAACTAGAACCATTCAACCCACTCGGTGGTCTTGAGATGGTTCGGCGAAAACGGCGCCTTCGTCGGTCCCGTCCACCGGGACACATACACACTGTGTGGTGCAATCGGTTGGGATGGTTCAGCCTCGCGAGATTAATAAATCAGCCAAGTGATCCGAGCCACGTTACGACAGGTGCAGGACACCGTTCGATGGGGGGATTGGGGGGGGGGGGGGCAGCGAATTCCTTAGCCTTGCTGTACGTTGTTCTCATCGGTCCCCGGGTGCAGCAAACTACGGGTAAAGTACTCGGGAACTATTAAATATTGGCGAAGCGAGGAGCTAGTTTTATTTCCTGTTGCGAGATAATAGCCTGTAGTCGCTCGTGATCTGGGAATTCGACATTTTCGTTGATTTAATTGATGCACTCACTGGTAGAGCAGTGGTCAATTCGTCACTGCTCCACATAGCTCTGGCGCGATCCCGCATTGCGTTTCGCAGCACCGGCGTATCAACGTGCGACGCGAACGCTGGGCTTGTGACAAATCGTCGCCAGGAGACTCATGCTGGAACACTATGGGCGCCCCGGACGCCATTGCGGGCTATTTGGAGAATCTGCAGTGGAATGTACCGTGTGTGTATGTGTGTGTGTGTGTGTGTGTGTGAGGGTAGATGCACCATGGAGTGCCATTGCAGCGTAAACTGGACCACAACTGCAGTCAGCTGTGATAGCGGGTCACGCAAACCGTTTGGAATTTTCGTGCGAACGTTTGCTTTATTTTTTCCAAATATTTTTCCGTGCCTTTGTTCAGGTACACGGTGTGCGGGTTACCAATTGGTTCACCTTTTGGGGCGTAACATCGTTAGTGTGAGATGATTTCTCGAACCATTTCTTCAAAGGCAAGCGTAGTACGTTATTATTACATCTTTCACGGGCGGCTCTAATGGTAGCGCAGAACGGCATAAAGCTTGAAAAATAATTTAGACCATTTTAGTATTTCTCTTTATACATAATACGCTTTCTCTGTAAACGTAATTTATGGTAAACACTATGCTAATTAGATAAAATTAACCACACAACAGCTAACAAATGTTAAGTACAGTGGAATTATTGGTCATATTTTCACGAGCATGGTAAATAACTTGATCAACACGACGGATGAAAAACAGTCGAAAAGCCATACAACATCACAACCAATAGGTACCATCATGTAGTAGCATCCTACCACGGGACTGATCCAAAATTTGACACATCTAAATGGACTCTCCTGTGTGTAAGATGATGAAAAAATCACAAAAAAATATTGCTATGAATTCGGAATCCGTGCCGAATGAGTCCTGCGCCGTTAATGCAAACGCGGTAATGGACGATTTTTTTAAAAATAAAATAATCGGTGAAATATACAACTACAGAGTCGATGGTCCCGTGGCACAGTCGTAAACTCGTACGACTTAAAATATGCCCACCAAGCGTTCAACCTTCGTATTGACAGTCCCCCTGTAGCAACTACTGACTGGCTATCCGACTGCGTGGTATTAATAAGTTTCTAAAATCTATATAGCCCTGCATGGCCACGTACGTTATGCCAAATGGAAGACAAAGATGGAGCAAGGAAAGAAAATAATGTATTAAGCGCTATGGATTTATACAAAACTCTTTTAACTTGCAATTTCCGGTGGCTCTTAATATGAGCGCTAGTTGATAGACCTGAATCAGTAAAGCCTTCAATGTAGTCGGGTGCATTTGGAGAACACGCATTGTTCTTTTTATATTCATAATCAAAATTTAACCGTGAAAATAGCTAATGCAGTTGTAGACTCTCGCAATTGAGCTTGCATATTCCCTCGATGGAGTCACCCAGTACTTCACGTATAAATGTGGAAAAGGTGATGAATAAGAAAATAATTGCCAACATCTTGCATAGCTATTATTCATATTATGTAATCATTCTTGACTTTCGTTTGATTTCAATATTATCGTAAAAATGTACAACGTTCATTGAATAAAAACATAAATACTCTCAATGGAGGCGCCCAGCACTTCACGAGTAGTTATATAGAATACCCCAGCGGTCGGCAAAGTCCGGTCTGCGGCTACATTAAATTCGACCGACGCGAATGGATTTGCCTGATTTGGAAAGATTCAAAGAACCCATTCGTATACAAATTACTGAACATGTTTTTGTTTGACATTTCAAACCGTCAAACTCCTCCATCTTTGATTATCGTAATATGAATTGACGAACTTAAAAATATGGTCCAAATCGAAGTTAAATCCGTTACACTAGCTTTGTTTCTACACGACAGACAAACGAGCGTTTGAAAACAAAAACGAATATGTAAAAATATGATTGATGATGGTACGAGTACAACGATTGCCAAAGAGGTTTTCATGAGTAATCAGTTATCAATTTGTCTGACATGGTATTACGTGTCCGTAAATCATTTTGCTAGATATTCAATGTAAGATTTGTATCGATAATTTTTTAGTCGTTAAGGCTATTGTACCATCCACAGAATATCTGCAAATAACAAAAATTGCTGCATGGGAGGAGGAGGTCATCAAGGAGCGATATTGCTCTTGCTTTGTTGTTTTGGCTGATCACACTTTTGCGGACTCTGTCGGCAGATGCTCAATTGATGAATCTTTACAATAGAAACTAACAACTTTGAATACTTCTTGGATGACATAATTACATAGTTACACATAATTACTACAGCAACCAATAACATTGCTTGATATCATTAACCAACTATTTTGGTAGCAAAAAAATAAATAAATAAATAAAACAACTGCATTCTCCTGGTTCGCAGCTCACGATCATTTATTAAATTATACCCTTTAGCTAAAAGGTTTGCCGACTACTGGAGCATGGGTAATATTACATTTTATGTTCAAAATTTACAAATATTCATATTATAGTGTATGTGATACCTATATGGCTTATTTCGAAACTTGATTGCATGGCACTCGTCATAACATCAATGATCCCATTGTTAGGTGGAGACGTTGTATCCTATTTCAGATTATATGGCGTATGTGTTATGTGTTGTATTCGATAAGTTTTGGTTTGGTATAACCTGTAGAGATGAACTTTGCGCAAAATAAGACATACCTCCGAAGACGAGGAAACCCATTCTTGGTCAAACGCTCCCATGAAAACCCATTTCGCTCTTCGGCTCTAAGCAACACTAGCCGACAGTTTCAGTGGTAGGCTCTGATGCTGTAGTAGTCTTAATTTATCACATTTATTTGTGGTTTTCCCAGCCGGAGAAGTGAGCTACTAAGTGTAGCTGAGCGTTGGCTGTATCCAGTGAAAGGGTAGTTTATATTTAATCAACTGTGCTTTATTAACCCAATTCGCAATATCAATTACACCTAACCTTAACCGAACCCTCTTTCTTCTTCCCACAGGTGAGTACTGATAGTCGTGTGCCGTGCGATCGTGCAATTGTTTGTGCTGCAGAAGGTTAACAGATGGTAGACTGGCATTATTTTAACTCGCACCGCGCGCCCTTGAACCCTGTCCCTTCGTTTCCAATCTGCGGAGAATAGAAAAAGGAGAATAAGCGACGGGTGAGTAGTAAAAACTTCACCGCTCTATTTCATTGTTCGGACTTATGCTGCGGGGCAAATCAACTACAAAGAGCTACAATCTTGCCTGGGCCTTCCAACCTTCTTTTAATGCCTCACACTTTTGCCTCCCGCCTACCGCACCGCCAGTTTGTGGAAGATCGTGTCAAAATGCCTCGAAGAAACGACGCCAAACAGGGCCAGCAAAAGGGATGGGGAGGGAATGGTTCGTGCAGGTGTGAAACATTAAAGTTAGGTGCCTCGAAGCGTAAAAGAAACGATCGCCAACCTTTCTAGCCGGGTGTGGCAGGTCCCTTCACGTGCCAGGGAAAGGTGTCATTTTGATGAGGGAAAAACTATACCTTACCTACCACTGATTCACATCCGCTATCCCGCTGCACAACACACTAGCATGCGGAATTCTTTGAGCGAAACGGTCTCTCTTCACACCCCTGTTATTTTTGTTTTGTGTTTATACCTTTACTTCTACAGTTGTGTAGTGCGGGTGCAAAGTTTAACCTCTCCATTACCCCGCGGAGCGCACGCCACGCTCAAGAATCAATCATGACAAGTGAGACTGAAAGTGTGACGTGTTATACGCAATGGTGTGCGCAGTGTGTTGAAAAGCGTAATTAAATTCAGCTTGCTTCAGCAGTACAAAGGAAGGGAGCAAGAGGATCGAGACAGGAAAAAAACATCAAGAAAAATCCAATATTCCCCTCGATTTCGATTGACACACAACATTGCAGCAGCGAGCGGGTGGCGTTTTTATTCCACCTGCACCGATTGGCCCTGAACGCCGTCATGCAACAAGCTAATTATATACAAATCGACATTCCAACATCCACACACCACCACACTCAGGGCTACCTGTGTGCTCATGGGAGTGTTTCTGTGTGTATGCGCACCCATATAATTAGCGCCCTTCGTTTGGATACGCACTGGGTCGCAATGTGGCTGATGGCTGGATGCAATTAACACCGATCACCTGTCGATCGAAGGTCTGTCTTGCTTGTTTCATTCGAGGCCTGCGCACATTGGGTCGAAAAATAAATTAGCTAAGAAAATGTACTTCACTGCAGGCCCGGTTTTGGAAAAAAAAATCCGGGCCACTTGTCAATCCTTTGTGCCGCTGCCACGTGTTCCTTTGCAGCAAGCAAACAAAGAAGGGTTGAAAGCCCCGTCTAAAACAAGACGTAATGATATTTCCTACACCAGACGCCAAAATGTATGCAATGCGTAGAAGGAAATGTGTTTCATAAAAACTGTATATCTTAGTTTGAAGAGAGGTCTTTTCAAATTAAAGTCGAAAAAAGTTTCCAAACTTTCTTGTAAACAAAAAAGTAGAAAAGTTATGGTAAAAGTATATACCCTCGCTGGCTCCCTGCTGGTTTTTTGTTTCGATTCATTCATATATATATATATATATATATATATATATATATATATATATATATATATATATATATATATATATATATATATATATATATATATATATATATATATATATATATATATATATATATATATATATATATATATATATATATATATATATATATATATATATATATGTTATGCTATTGACTTTTCAAAACACCCGTTACACAACAAACTTTCCATAACAAATCCTATAGCCCTCTCATAACAAAATGTATCAAGGGGTTACAACCGATAAATTACTGCGTTACACATCATTATCTGTTGCCATCTACTCCAAGCGTTCACCTTAGCATCCCAGAGCCAACTGCGAATGCTCGGTCACCGAAACTGTACCGTCCTTTAAGCCAGGTATGTCAAACTGGCGGCCCGCGGGCCGCATGTGGCTCGCGTCGATAATGAATGCGGCCCGCGAGAATATTTCAGAAGTGCTGAAAGCACTGCAAACCAAAAATCTGTGATTAATATTTGTAGAAGTGTATTCAATTTTCCAGAGAAGAACAATCATTGTGTCGCTATATTTTTCTAAATTAACATTAATGTTCCCATAACATCTACCAAACATATTCTACTCGTACGTACCGAACAACCGAGACCCTTAAGAAACATTAAATCGAATGCAAACTCATTCGTTTTATGTTTCGATTAAATTCTGAACATTAGCATAATTTTGTGCAGACTCGATTGCACATTCTATATGGAAAAACAGATTTGCATCTGTCTAGAAACGAAATAGGAATGAAAATGACAAGATACACACACTTGGAAACTTTGCTACAACTAGTGATGGATTGTCAAACCAACAGCTTCGCTCGTTGCCGTCCGAAGCCTATAGAGCCGTCTAGAGTCATTCGGAACCGTTGGAGTCTTCGGTTGTCGCACGGAGCGGTTAGTCTGTAGTCAGAAATGGTTCCGGTCGGTCCTACCGATCTCAATGCCTCTGTCTGCCGAGTAAAGGCTTCAGTCGGCTCCGAATTGCTCCGAACGTATCTGCACGGCTCCGACCTTAGTATGTTACATCTTTGATATTCGATTGGAGCCACTTCTGTTTTTTTCATAATCATCCCACCATAAAAATCAGTTAATATCCAACATGTACGACTTATCGAAAGCGTTTGTAGCCAAGTTGAATTTATTTGCATCTCACATTCTACAAGACGAATTGTACTTTGCAACCTCCTCAAAAATCAAAACCAAAATGAAATGATTATGCTTAAGATAAAAGGATTTAGATTAAGGATTAAAATAAACGAAATGCCGAAGTCCTGCAATACATAGCTAATTAATAGGTTAGCTCACACAGTCCTTTCCTTAATTCGCGAATCATTTCCCTTCAAGTGTAAAAAAAACAATTAGCCAATCTTTTTGGGTTCACACACCACGAATCTGCGTCGGATAAAAATATCGTAATTTAACAAAATTATTCATAAACAACGGATTCTTGTTATAAGAAATGAATATATCACCAGAACATTTGGGACTTGGAAATTAGCGAAAACTAATGTTTAAACACGATTTATTACAATTTTTCTCTTGAACTGTCAAAAAATTGCAGGCAAAAATTTTTGGTACAGGCGGTCCCCGAGATACACGGTACCTCTTATACTCGGATTCGGAGATACGCGGTTTTCTAAATTTGACAACTCTTTGAGCAAATTGTACTGATTTGACACATCAATTTTAAATTGCCAAATAATTTCCGTTTTGATCGAATGTTAAAAACTGTTCCAAATGGTTTAAAACTGTTATATTCAGTAAGAATCATATCAACTAATTCATAAAGTAACTATAACCTCCCCCTACTTGCAAAATTACACGAACATTACTGATATTTTAGCTGGAAACCACGAGACTCGACTTACGCGGAAATTCGAGATACGCGGTATTTTGTGGCCGTTTTCGGTCCCCATTAACCGTGTATCTCGGGGACCGCCTGTATTCATCCAGCGATGGATAGTTCGGATTGCTTGGAAAAAAATTCGCAACAGGCAGCTAGATTTCCCCTACCTCAGTGAGAAAGTGGGGTTGAGCGATATTTTCTAACATAACTGCCGTGTGAGAACGCGACAAATGAAAAATATCCTATTTTAATAATAAGGATAAAAGAGATTGCATATGACTTTAAAAGTATATAAAACTTTTTTTTTAATAAAAAAGAACACAATGAAAAATAACATCGCAAATTTTTAAATAAGACACGATTCCAGATTTGAAGCGAGGAATACAAAACGTCAATTTGTTTAACTTGCGGCCCGCGAATCACTGAAAATCTGTACTTGCGGCCCTCTGATGAAATGAGTTTGACACAGCTGCTTTAAGCAGACGGACAGACGGGAAACCCCTCACGTACGCATGCAATTAGCTCACAATTTTCGTGTATCATTTGTATGAATTTCTTTACCTGTTGATGTCTCCTCTTCCCCTGCTCGGGCCGGATTCGTCTAGCGTTTGCCACTGGGCTAGACGCTCAAGTGTGTGTGTGTGTGTGTGTGTGTGTGTGTGTGTGTGTGTGTGTGTGTGTGTGTGTGTGTGTGTGTGTGTGTGTCTGTCTGTGTGTGTGTGTGTTCATCATGCTGGTTGGAAACACGTCAATTAGCTCAAGTGCTTATAATTGCTTTCCTATCAACCGCTACCTCTTAAAACCGATCTCGCACATTATGAATCGTGTGCGCGCAGAGCTTGCGAACTATGGAATATTTCGCTATTTTTATGGATCCCTAGGAAACGGCTCCACCGTTTATTTACAATCCACCCGGCTCGATGCGGCTCGGGAGTCTGCGGACTCATTTATCGCGAACGCTTCTCGAGCGGATAACTGCCTCGCCCGAAGACTGTGCGATTGTTGTTGGCGCAGCGGATTAATCGGAAGGAAAGGTCGGAAGTGTCAGTTTCTACCAGTTTTTAGAGTCATTAATCATGAAGCAGCGATAGCAACAACAACAATCGCAGCAAAGCATATCATAATAAGCTGAGTTTGTTGCAGAAGCGGTTTAGGTCAGGCTCCCCCAAGGTTAAGTGCGTTGTTTTGCCAGTTAGAGGCACAACTTTGCACCATAGTAATAACCGGCTTCGAGCTTTACCGACCGCGCTGCCTTCTTGATGCTGGTTCGGTCCCAGCTAGGGAACAATTTAAAGGTAACGCCTGCTTTCATGCAATACCACACGCATATCACACGCACCATGGCCACAGCAGCGGCACAATTTATGCAAAACCCCTCCCGTCACCTAATGCGAGATACGCCAGCTTAACGCCCAGCAAGACTGTTCCGTAGCTGCTACGGCTTTTCTTTTTATTCTGCGAGTGAAAAATTGAACCATTTCGCATAACGCATTTTTTACATCCCCGAAAGAGAAAAAAAACCCACCAACGAATTGCCGGCAGAGAAAAATAATCGTATCCTCTCCCCCGGTACGGCCACCTGCGAGTCCGGCCCGAGCTTTGTCACTCGGATGTTTGGAAAATATTCACTCCACTTGTGCACTGTGTACTGTGCGTATGTGGTGTATGTGTGACAGAAGAGGGATGAAGCACTTTATTCCATTACAACTAACCTTGAAAGTCGAACGAATCTGGCATGGGAGCAAAAAGAAAAGCTCGACGAAATTGGAATAAAAGAGGTAGCCCCCAAATAGCAAGCAGCTGGCGTGGCCGGGCTTGGGCGTGCTTTAAAATATGCATGAGTTTTGGGTGGTTGGCTCGATTGCATTTGCCTACCGAGAGCATAGCCGGCTGCAAAACATCCTTCTCCCCCCTTACCCCTCCACCACGCGCTCCCCCTCAGCCAGGGAGCGCATAATATTTTGTTGGTATTTATTTTATGTTCCGATTCGGCAGTGTTTCGTCGCACTTTGTGTTGTTGCTGTTGCTTTTTGCTGTTGTTGTTTTTTGTCCTTTTTTGTATCCAACAAATAAATTTCCGATGCGTATTTTGATTGGTTTATACTGCGAAAAATATTTATCGATTCCAATGGGTGGTTATAGAACCTATTTGAGATGAGCACAGAGGGGGGGGGGGGGGGGGGTAGTGAGTGATGTGTTACCCCTCGGACGAACGATGCGGTGTCAGAAGCCTGCCACGACCGTGGGCAGGATAATTGCAATTCGCGCAGATATTCGATATTTTATTTAATGACATTTTTTTTAGTTGCTGCTGTTGCTGCCGGCACTGTTACTGTATCGCCCACTCCCCTCACATTGCGTTCATTACATCTGCTCCACTGCACGGCAGGAGACTGGCGTTGGCTTTTGCAAAACTACATACGCCTCTGTGCCTGTGTTCAGTGTTTTATAATTTATTAACCATTTCGGTAATGTAACACCGGAGGTCGGTTTTAAAAGCTGACGATAGGCGACCGGTGGCAATCAGTAATTAAATGGTAAAATGCCTATTTTTGCGTACCGCTCAGCACAGTGTGTGTTTGATGATGGCGTTTGTGAGTGAACGAAAAAAAATCACCGGTTTTTCAATAGTGCTTCAATTTGTTTTACAATGCGTACATTCAGGCGCGACAAAGTACACTTCAAAGAGTGCAAAGCTTTTTAATAATTTACGGTTAGTATTTAGTTTTTTTTTCTTTTGCATAGCTTAACAGCTTTACAGCTTCTACAGGTATGGGAAGCTAGTGGAACAATGATTAGATTAGAGTATTAAACAAGAAACAATTGCACATTATTCCTTGACAGTCAATCGGTTGCATTGTGGTAGAGTACTGAAGTGCATAGCGGAACGTAATAGTTATTTTTTTACTAGTTTATTCTAAGCAGGTTTCTCTTCTTTGTTGACAAAATGATCTAACTTTAGAATAATTAATTATTTCCATATGCATAATCCATACAAACAAAATTCTGCATCTTAAGTAAACTGTGTTTGCATTGTAACTCAATTAAAATCACCAAAAATAAAATTTTACAAAAACTCAGCTTGAGGGCTCCATGTGCTGTAATTGAGCTTATTTGCATTCCATCGCCTCATCAATCCAAACTATCCGCTATACTCGACAATCATCTCACAACCATTTAACGGTAAACAGAAGTCAAACATATGAAGCAAAAGAAGAAAAAATAAATAAAAAAGATTTATTCCAAGGCTGTGTTAACGATACTCTCTGCCAGACAGTTGTTTGCTTTCCTTCTTCTAGTCAACCATACAACAAAAAGCAATGCGAGAGATGACACATCGACATACGCACACGAGTGTCCTGTTTTGCAAATACCATCAGAATCGCTCACACTTCATCCTCAGATACCGCAAACTTTCGATTAAATCGAAACGCTTTTACAATGACGCTTAGTTACAATAAAATCCACCCCTCCTCCTTCACTGCCATCATCTTTCAACACGAACAAAAATGAAGCAATGATTAGAGAACGTTCAGCTTGGTAGGGGGAGGAGGGGGGAACTAGGACAAACAACAAACAAATAACAACGATAACATCGAGAAAGAAAAACATACTTACACACAATAAAGGATATTGAAACGGTTTGATTTTGTGTCTGTGTGTCTGGATGTGTATGTGTGTGTGTGTGTATGTGCGTAACGGAGAGACTAAACCTAACAGCACGCAAATGCAAAGCACCCACCGAAACCCGAACAAGAATCTTCCGCCCATGACAAGCATTATCCTTCTTATTCAAATTCACTCCTACTACCTCTCTTTCCCCATCGGTCCTTGTTCCTGAGTGCGCGTTTTGCCCGACGGTTATCCATCTATTCCTTCCCCTCCCCCCTCCTCCAACGTGCCACCTAGCCCTTCACAATTCCGATGAAATAAAACCGTTGGCTTCCATAATGAAATGAGTAAACGAATCATGAATCAATGATCTTTTCTTTTTTCTTTCTGCTTTTTTTGTGTAGTAAATGTGCAAACAAATCAATATATGAATTAACATCACCATCGCTTCGGGTTTTCCGCTAAGCAAGTTCGGCCACAGTGATTATCAATACACTACGAACGCCTACACGCGGTCCGCGCCTGAAAACTGCGACGCCCTGCGAGACTGAATCGAAGCAAATCGAGCTGCTGTTTCTCATGTTTTACTTGGACCAACAGCCCGCGTCTGGTTCGCGCGTTTGCTTTCTGTGATTAAATTAAAGCGTGTAAGAAGGGCATGCAAAAAACAACACACACTCACACACAGAACCGTTTATCTATCATCGATCGATAATAGAAATGAAGAATAACCTCAACGCGAGCTGCTGACAGTGAGGCTAGGCAAAATTCCACGGCAGCAGCCACGAACAGTAACAACAACGAAACTTACGCACTCTTAAACTACATGAAATTTAGTTAGAGAAATATTGTTACTCATACCGGGGCTTGTACGAATACGGGCATCATATACACACACACACGCACATACAGACAGCACTAAATTGAATTGTTTGACAATAAACGGTTCACTGAGTCTCGGAGTTTCATCCGCTTCCGGGTTTGGTTAGTAGCTCCGCAGCCACACCACAGGAAAGAGCGAATAATTAAATTTTCACATTGATTTGTAAGCGCACGGTAACGAAAGCGCCTATGAGTTAGGCTTTACTCATGCATCGTTGCGATTTATGCGAAAGGGCTGGCAGCGAACGGATTTGCTGGAGTTGAAAGCCCCCCCCCCCCCCCCACACACACACACACACACACACACACACACACACACCACCACCACCACCACCACCACCACCACCACCAGACACACAATATCCAATATCCACAATATCCACCACCAGACACACAATATCCTGTCGCAGGTGTAGGCCATGTTAGCTGGCTTTCTGTGTTTATGTGTGTGTGTATTTTTTTGTTCGAGTCGCCGTTAAATTCGAAACATATCATCGCCGAATTCAATAGTCGATGAGTAAAATAATACAATTCTAACAGATGGATGCGTGCCCACCGAAGTTGGGTGGGCGCTACGGGTCGTGGCCTTTACAAAGTAAATTATGAATTTTCATAAAACGAGTACAGCTTATTTCCCCCCCCCCCCTCCCCTCCGTTTGCTCCACCACCAATGCCGTGTTGACGGTCTAATACACGGAGTAGCGGCATTGATTAAATTTCTATTTCTGCTGCTGCCGTTTGCAAACCCGATTTCCAGCGGGATTTTTTGTCACAGCAAATGCTGCTTAGTTTACTAAAAGCAACAACAACAACAACAACAAAAACCATTCTAGCGCGAGCAGGTTAGCGTGTGGGCGAGTGATACGGTAAACCGCCACGCAAAAACCACCTCGAGCTAACTTCATTGCATAGAGATACATGAAATAACGATAATTTCGCCTTTGCGCTGCTTCATGCAAATTGGTGCTTATCTCGTACGTACTTCTGGTTAAGGAGGAAGGGGCAAAAATGCACGATGAACGGGCATTTTTGGAGGGTGCAGTTGTCGACCCCCTTCCTTCTTCATTCTACTCCTCTTCTAAGGATCAAATCGAAAATAGAAGAAAAAACCACAACACTGCGTTGACTCTTCGCTGAAATGGATATTTGCCGGATGCGAAAGCACCCATCAAGGGGTGAATTTGTGTGCATCCATGGCTAAGGGGGCTGACCACAGAGCTTACAAATAGCGCCGGGGAAGAAAAAAGAAAAAAAAACCTAGAGAAGAGAGAGAGAGAAAAAAGGGCAGAATAAAAAGAGAAACACACAACTACAAAGTAGGTACATCACAACGACAGCAACAAGCAAAGCTATACCAGAGAGTGTAAATGACAGTGGAAAGTAATGGCAACCGAGCGATTGAAAAATAATAATAAAGCAAAAAGAAAACCGCCACAGCGAACAAAGCCATAAAGCCCACTACCGGTTGCGCTTGTCTCTGCGTGTTTAGTTTCCGTTTTTTCTTTCCCATCCTCCTGCGCTCGCGTTTGTTTTTTCCGATATATTTTTTTTCTTTTTTTCAAAATAATGTCCACGCTCCTTTTTTTTTGTTTTGGTTCACCCTTTTTTGTCCCAGCGTCAGCCGTTCTGGAGTTTGCAATCGGGCCCGCAGGGGGGGGGGGGGGGGGGGGGGGAGGGAATGTATTTTACGTCTCTTCACCTGCCGGTCCAACCGACAAACCGCACCATGACAGGCCTGTCAATCGTCATAAACAAACTGCCCCCCGGCCCCCACTATCCCCCTCTGTCCTTACCACAACCCTCCTCATTTTCAGACCCGCTCGAGGAAGGCGGGAGGCATTGGTTGACTGGGTGGTGAATTCAATCAAGCCTGCGGAAAGCTTTTAATGTGCATTTTAGTTTCCGTACGCTTCTCTTGCAAAACCTTTTCACCAGTGAAAGCGGACACACTGTTTGTTACAGAGGTTATGTGTGCGTGTTGCCTTTTTTGGCTATATTTTGAATGGAATATATTCACAAGAGGCGTTTTTTTGTTTTCCTTATCATTTACGCAAATCCCTTTTTTTCTATCACTGCTGTTGCTATCAGTCTGTTAGCACTCTGTACGCTTTGTGGCGTTATTGGGAGGCGTTCTCACGCTACAACCTACCCACACATTCAAACACCGGGTTGAATTATTTCTTTTACTTGGTTTTACTGTTTTTTTTATGAGTGCAACTGTGTAGAATGGTAAGTGTTGGAATTCAATTGACATTTGACCGTTCCTTGAAATCTATTGATTTGCATACACTCAGGACGCTTTACAGTTCGTCAAGTGAATGGCAAGCGTCATTAGCTCCCGGAGCTGGTGACGCCTTACTCCAGGCAGTCTCACTATGTGACAAATTGCCAAATTGCCTAACGTGGTATTGTCCACTCTATCGTTGCCCTGTTTTCAATCCGACATACAGTGTGGCAATGGAAATCAGATGTAATTGACATGTGATGGTTTCTTAAACAGTTTTCATTGTTTACGTTTTGGGGGCGTCGGCCTGACCATTTGTTTTGATATTCTTAATTGAAGACACATCATCGAAAATGTGTGTTACAATGACGTAGACGCTCGTAAAGGGCTGTATAGAGATAGGAACACAGAATTATTTTGACTAGCATGAAGAATTGATGGAAAGGTGGAAAATGATTCCATTGAACTCCAAATGTGTGTATATTTCATATTAGTTATAATATAAATTGGTTTCTCATGTTTAATAAAAGCAATAGGGCACATTGAATAAAAAAAAAATAATATATATATACCAAACACACCTGAGAGCGCTGACAAGTGACAATTAAGAGCTACTCGCTAAGGACTCTGTACAAGATTTGCCAGCTAGGTGATTTGAAGATGTAGAATAATAAATTCTGCCTCCGCAATTTGTGCTGTTAACTGAATTCTGCATATATTTCTTCGGGTACTTATTACACAGTGCTGTGTTCCGTTAGCGATGTTTACTTTTGGGGTTTGTACGCTGGCTTAATTTCCCCTCTTTCTGTTGACATACAAATGTTTCCTAATTATTAGCCAATACATCACCCATGACTTACATAACTAATCACGTAGATGGCGCTACTGTGAAGTGTGGAATAGTTGTGTCATTGCCTCGAGATGGTACTACTATTGGTTTTACGGCTTACTTCACGTGTACAACAAATTGCCTACATTTTGGCGCATTTAAATCCTAAACAATATATATATATATATATATATATATATATATATATATATATATATATATATATATATATATATATATATATATATATATATATATATATATATATATATATATATATATATATATATATATATATATATATATATATATATATATATGTATATTATTAAATTAATTAAAATTTTTCCGTGAAAAATGAAGTTATTGTACTTCTTTATTTTTTGAAACATTGTTCGTGATATGCTTAAGAATGTGTAGTACCATAGCATGACAAAAATGAGAAGTTTTCCTGCTACTCCTAAAAATAAACACCCCCTAGCTATCACATTGCCATTTTCTTAATTTACTGTCCGTTAGATGTAGCGTCCTTCAAGCTCCTCGCCCGATTTACAGCAAGACTAACAAAGCCAATTGGCTTCGATATGATCAAGAACATGCAGATATATCGTTAGATTGTTGAAAAACTCGTATTTGGACAGATGAGTCCAAATTAGAACTGATGTTCAAAAATATCTAGACGCGATCCAACAAACCATTATGTATGAAGGGTGCAATGTGATGACCAGGGAGGGGTTTTCTATACGAGAAGTGGGGAGCATGGTATGAATCGATGGCATAATAAGAGCTCATACATACATAAGCATCCTGTGTGAATTTATCTGTTTCCTGTGAAAAATACTGAGTTAGTAAATAAATTAATGTTACAACAGGAAGACGTATCAAGCTATACACGAAGATATTTTAATTTTTTTTTCTTCAATTGAATCGAATAAAACTTCTCTAATGGCTCATATTGCAAATTTTTTATGCCAATGTGGTGAGAATGACGTGGTTAGGAAAAACAAAATATGTTGAAGCTCTGAAATACTCTTAGGACGAACAAATACCAAATATGTGCAAATAAAACCAAAATAAATTATGCCAAAGATCCTCGAACATGTAAAGAATGACAGAGGATTGCATATGAATTATAAATTTGGTGTTATAGTAATTCAGAAAAATATTTTCTGTAGAATGAATAAAGAGGGCACTTTATTTTGGCACAGTGATTTTGATAAATTTCGGAAAAAAATATTTTTTCTTGAAGCAAGCTTCTCATTTTTGTCATGCTATGGTACTACACAGTCTTAAGCATATCACGAACAATGTTTCAAAAAATAAAGCAGTACAATAACTTCATTTTTCACGGAAAAAATGTAAAAAATGTAAATCAGTCAGTAATGGGCACTTTATTTTACCGGCACTTTATTTATATATATATATATATATATATATATATATATATATATATATATATATATATATATATATATATATATATAACAGCAGCTATACGAGAAGTGGGGAGCATGGTATGAATCGATGGCATAATAAGAGCTCATACATACATAAGCATCCTGTGTGAATTTATCTGTTTCCTGTGAAAAATACTGAGTTAGTAAATAAATTAATGTTACAACAGGAAGACGTATCAAGCTATACACGAAGATATTTTAATTTTTTTTTTCTTCAATTGAATCGAATAAAACTTCTCTAATGGCTCATATTGCAAATTTTTTATGCCAATGTGGTGAGAATGACGTGGTTAGGAAAAACAAAATATGTTGAAGCTCTGAAATACTCTTAGGACGAACAAATACCAAATATGTGCAAATAAAACCAAAATAAATTATGCCAAAGATCCTCGAACATGTAAAGAATGACAGAGGATTGCATATGAATTATAAATTTGGTGTTATAGTAATTCAGAAAAATATTTTCTGTAGAATGAATAAAGAGGGCACTTTATTTTGGCACAGTGATTTTGATAAATTTTGGAAAAAAATATTTTTTCTTGAAGCAAGCTTCTCATTTTTGTCATGCTATGGTACTACACAGTCTTAAGCATATCACGAACAATGTTTCAAAAAATAAAGCAGTACAATAACTTCATTTTTCACGGAAAAAATGTAAAAAATGTAAATCAGTCAGTAATGGGCACTTTATTTTACCGGCACTTTATTTATATATATATATATATATATATATATATATATATATATATATATATATATATATATATATATATATATATATATATATATATATATATATATATATATATATATATATAAATGTTTCCCAAACATAGCATAGTTTTAACGAATTTAAGTTATTTGTAGCAAATTAAATGACGTAAGTATAGGTACGTAAATAAGTTATTATTGCTAACTATATTGGCCCGGCTATACAAAAGATCTTCACGAACTTACGCAATGTCAGGAGTGTATAAAGATGTAACAGATTGTATTACGTTTGAGGGACAGGGTTACTAGTTTTAATAATCAAAACAACGTTTTGATTTTATGATTTTTAATGAATGGAATGTTTTGAGATTTATTGTTTTCAATGAATCCCCTGTCGTCTTGTTTTCGTTCGACTTTTCTCGATTTATGAAGTTTGGAATAATGCCTCAAAAATGTTTATTTTCAAAATCACGCACCGAGATGTAGCCTCTGTTTTTATGTATACGCAGTCTTGATTTTTGACCTATTATTTTTTTAATCTTTTTGAGGTTCTTCTTCTTGTCTATAGGCTTACATTGTACAGGTTTTACATGTTTAGTAATATAAAAGAACTGATGATAGTCAGAGCATGCATGACCAAAATTATTCTTTTCTTTATATTGACACAGCAGCATTCTTGGGTTAAGTCTGCGTTAGCCGTTAATTGACTTGGCTCGATGTAAATGATTACAGATCGGTGAGACTATAGCAGGACAGTCAGTCGCTACGCTTGAGAGGCCCGATCCATACGGCAGTAGAACTCATGACCGTCATATTGTTATGTTTTACCACGGGATTGAACGAAATCAATGTGTTCTTTACGACAAGTATAGTTCTATTAAGAATAGGATAGCATAAGATATAGTCATTTTAAAATCATATTGCAACCCAACAGGTAGATAATTATATTGAAAAGATTTAATTTGAAATTGAAATTGCTATAGCTAGGTGGATAAAAATAATTAGATGTATGGTATTTTTCCCGTTGTTGCACTCTTACGGGAACAAACAAAGTACTTCATATACTTGAGATGCATAATAATGTTTATATTTTGTTTTTTAATAAACATCATTATATTTGTTAAAAGTTTTTTGGGCAGAAAAATGATGAATAATGTGAAAAAAAAACGATTCAAAAATCCAATTGTTATAGTGTGCAACAATTGGATTTTTGAATCGTTTTTTTAACACTACGAGTTCTATTATTGCACACTTCATATCCAATTATTGCAAACTATCCAACACACTGAAGCCAACAAAAAAGCTCTGAAATTGAGCCTGAAAGAGCCTGAAACGAAATACTGTCAAAATGATTGCACGATGCATAAAAGTAGGCTTTGGGCAGTGAAACAAAATAAGAAGACACACTCTCTTTATTTCAATTATTACAGGGTTTTCCAAATGAATGAATAACGTTTGCCATTGATCTCAACACTGTTGTTTTCGATGTCAATATTTTCCACGGCTTACTATTGCATGCATGCATATTGTCAACCCATTTTTATTCGATGTCAACATTGGCTGCGTTGGTAAAAGTCACAGGTAGAATGTTTTTTGGCGGCCTGCAAATAATGTGTCTCGTAGTACAGTCATCAAGTCGTACGACTTAACACCATATCCGTCATGGGCTCAAGTCCCGAATGGACAGTGCTGCCCTAGTAGGACGACTATCCTGCTATGGGGGCAAATCAATTAGTCACTGAAAGCCAAGCCCACAAGTGGTACAGGCAGGCCTTGATCGACAACGGTTGTTGAGCCAAAGAAGAAGAAGAAGAAGAGATGTTTAAACTCTGGCAAAGAAACATTTAAAATAAGCAGCACAACTCACACTGTTTGCAGTCTAATACAAAACAATCTACGTTTGAATTTTATCTTATCGAAGGAAACAATGTTGACATCTAATGAAAATGGGATGACATGAATTAATAAGCTTTGGAAAATATTGAAATCAAAGTCATCGTAATTGAGATCAATGGCAAACATTATTTATGCAACAGGAAACCCCAGTAAACCCTGTAAACAATTTTGAACGCTTTTCAAAATAAAAAAAAATGTCATTGGGAACGCAGAAAAGGAGAAGGATGAAACTTTTTAAGGTGAGGTCTATAGCGACCACGTTTCCATTGCCAATGTTTACTATGAATGTAGTTTGAGAAACACGGCCTCATATGTTTTTGAGATTGTAGACCTAATAGAGAGCAACGAAAGCTAGGCTGAATACCACCTAGCCGGCAATGTGCATTGCATTTTCCTCATGAAGTCTTGCCAATCATTGACAATAGGTGGAATTTTGCAACAGAAAATTAATCAAATTTTTCACAGTTTCTTAAAATAGGATTAAAATGTCTATTGAGGCGCTTCGTTATGTGAGCAGAAACCATTAGCAGCTTCGAGGCAGACAATCCGCCTGACAATTCGCCTAAAGGCATACTTTACGCTTAACAAAACACTGTCATCTTATTGCTCTAGCAAGGCTCTTATCTCCTACATCGAGTGAAAACGGTACAAATATGCAACAGTTGTTTATTGTAACAACGAACAACACAGAAAAAACGCCCCCATTTGTCTTTTCGCTTTTAGCACTAAAAGTGTCACCAGTGTCTGTTTGACTTGTTGTAGTACTTCAGCAATACAGACACACACACACACACACACAAAGTCACGTCAACTAATAAAAAAATTATGACTGAGTGTGATGGATGGCCACAATAGCAGCACTATGTTTGCACAACAAGAGTTGGAAACACACTATTATTCTTGGCATCACACACAAACACGGTGATAAGACGACTGTCAATATTTTCCATCTCTTCCTCCCTATCCACCACGATGCAGTCATGCGGGGTAGCATCCTCAAACTACTAGCCGCAAAAATAAATCGATTCCCCGTGCGAAGCTCGCAAAATAGAGATCGCATGAATACATTATGATAATTAAGGAAGAAAGGTAATTATCCTCCCAAGGAAAGCAACTCGCGCTGCGGCCAGTCCATCCGTAAGCATAAGCGATGAAAGAGTTCACTGATGAAAGGGGAGAGGGACAAGAGAAAGAGAGAGAGAAGTTAGACCTTCACCTTCGTAGACAGTCGTTTCCGTTTGCTTGCCACGTATCCCCATTTCGCTTGTTTCACGATTTTGCAAGAATATTGATGAATTGTAGCGTTCGTTTCTAGCCGCACCGGATCTCGTTTGCGTTCGCCTTTCTCGTCTCGCCATCCAACACTGCTTGTGTCATCGACGTTGCTCCGAGCAATCCCAGGCAGATTCCGAGCGCCTTACACACACAAAACGACAACCAGGCACACCCAATATGAAGACGATAACGGTGAATGTATATGTGTGTGTGTGTCGATGTATGTATGTATATATGTCTATATATATCGATATATATATGTCTATATATATATATATATATGATTGTACCCTCCCTGTGATGGTGCGTGGTAATCTAATCAACGTAAAATCAAATTCAAACTTTTTCCCAGCTAAACCCGCAGCACCACCCGCAAAACATGCTCGCATCTATCGATCATTGGGATATATCATGATGGATCTACTCGGTCTGCTTTATGATAAAAGTACAGCAATAAAAAAAAACCCGAACGAGATCAAAATTTACGCTCTGCTCTGATATTCCCGTTACTACTGACCGCTGTCACCTGACGTCCAACTTTAAGCTACACACACACACACACTCACATACAAAATTGAGATGGTACACATAGGATGGGAGCGGCTGTCGACGATACGAAGAAAATAGTGAAATCACGATCCACACACCCACTCACTCCTAGCCACACTCACAAGGAGGTACAACAGCAAGAAGAAGAAGAAAAAAACACTGACACGAAAAGACGAAATATGCTCGTGTCTCGAAACAGGAAATAGGAAAAGCAAACAAATTGTGCTTCGATGCTTCGAAATCAGTAGCTTTTTTCAAGACTGACTACGAAGGGCAGCGGAGAGCCACCAAGCAAGAAGGAGGAGGAGAAGAAGGAGAAGGAATAGAACTTACACATGGAACGAATTTCGGCAAGGCAGCGCTGCTCGGGCGACGGTGAAGTTACTTGCTTGGATAAATATTTTAATGGTTTTGCTCAACTTATCTTGTACCGGTGATTTGATTTTGCCTTCTCGGTTCATTGGAGCAGGGGGCAGCTGCGCTATTTATGTTTCATAATTCTTGCCCAGTTTAGCAGGCTCCCAAAATCAAACAATGCGCTGTTGCCGTGCTGTGTGTTTAATAATTTGGTTTATCGTTTATTTTGTTATCTTTACATCTCTCTGTCACCCTCTCTTTCTTTCTCTCTCTCTCTTTCTCTCTCTCTCTCTCTCTTTGTTCGATGCGAGCAGATTGTAAAGCAATTGATATTGTTTCATAGATTGTATACATGTTCCCCCCCCCCCCCTTTTTACTTCAAACCACCTGTCGAATAAATGAAGCGCCTAAAGCTATGCAATCCGCTCGACAAAAATGCCATTTTTGCCATGTTGAGTACAAATCGCAAACACTCGATATTTTATTTCATCCAATTTTAGCATTTATTCTCCACCCACCACAGGGGGATAAAAAATACCCGCACAGTTTCCACCGGGTCAACCGTTGGTGCCAAACACTAAGCCAATTCCAATCCACTCAGCCTACCTGACAATCCTATCGGCCCAATCAGAGTCAAACAAGTGGTACTCGGTATTGCCCCCCAGTCTCTCTCTCTCTCTCTCTCTCTATCTATCTGTCTCTCTCTCTCGATCTCTCTCTCTCTCTCTCTTTATCGACTTTCGATTCTCAGTTTGTGCTTGCATTGCTCATTCCCAGGGTTACGAGCCCTTCGCTCTTAGCGCGCACGATCAATAGTTCACTAATCTGCAACTAATCCACTTATCAACTAAAACACAACACAACCGAACATACGTGCTCCACTGCCTACATCCAGCACGCATTACATTGCGAACGTTCCAGTTGGTCCGACTTCAACGACCGAATTCGGACACCCGAAACCGCAACCGCAAGGAGCAAGTTTCGCCATCGTACAAATCGTATTGCTCGATACAGTAACTCGTACTCTGCCCGGATGCCCCTGCAATTGGATGGCCAATCGCATACACTCACACACACTCGCTAATCAAGCTAGTCTCAAAAAAACGCATCTTCGCACCGTGCACAGGCAGCTCATTAGAGGGCCTTGTTTTGTTCGGGTGCGAGACAGCGCACTCCGGCGCCCAGTAATGCGATGAGTGAGTGTGATTTTCTAACGCACCTACTATGGTACAGCATCAACCTAGGATCCGCAAGGACCGACAAGATCGGGTCCGCAGCCCGTAGACCGCAGCCGAGCTAGCGACAAGAACGACCGCTGGCGCTCATAATCAATCATCCATCTGTCATGGATTATCGTTCCTGTGAGCGCAGTGCGCACCGAGTCGTCTTGTGCTGTGTGTAGCCTCCCACTCGCCCTCCTTCTACTCCACCTTCTCCGCGTCCTCCTCACCCACCCAGCACATGTTCCCGGTGCCCTTGCCTGAAAAATTGAAACGAGAAGCGGCACATGTACAGCGGTTCATTCGATTCAGGTGTTCATATCTTCCGGATCGCAAGAACACGTCAAAATCAAATAAAGACACTCGGAAGCTCGTACCACCGCCACTACCGCCACAGCGGCTCTGCAGTGGAATGTGTGTGTGTGTGTGTGTGTGTGTTTTCTTTTTTTGCTACCGCTACCAAGGCAGGGAAGAAGCAAAAGAGCAAAGAAAAACGGTAGACGAGGCGATACACTGCGCTCGAGGGTATTTCTGTTACGGGGCTTATCGAATCTAGTTGGATGGGTCTTACCTCCGTCCCCCGTTACACCGGCTCGCCCTGACACCCCGTTACACGCGTCGCCAACGGAAAGGAGCAGGAAAGGGGGCCTATAAATGGGAGCATTGGGCGGGTGCAGGCTGGGCAACCTTTAAAAGCTGTACGGAGCACACGGCACTGCTGTTGTGTAGTTTATTGGTGTGTATATACATTGCGCGATCTGTTCCTCATTTGCGAGTCGCGAATTCCCGGGTCTTACTCAGCACCGAATTCGATTCGGGAAAGATAACGAACCCTGAAACAGACATCACACACACACACATACATATACTCACACACACGCATACACGCCCTTGCGCCGGCCAGAGGGAGGAAAGGGACGGGCCGGTGTGCTCACAGATTTTCCACCAAGGGCTGAACCCTACCCCGAAAACGGATGCCTTCGCCCGCTGATGTGTGTTCTCGCTTTCCATCGAGCGGGATTGCATCGAGGTTTCTGCACGCACACACCAACGGGCCCACCACATACAACAGAGGAAAAGCGCTTGCGCCCTTCGTACGGTTTTCACCCAGCAAGCGTACGAACACTCCCGAAAGGGCGCGCTAGCAAACTTCAAATCCATTTCTCCACCAAGCTTCTCCTCATCTTAGCTCGCTGTTAAAGCATACACACACACACACACACACACACACACACACACACACACACACACACACACAAATACATTTACAATGAAAGCATGAAAAGGGCTCAAACGCCCACCGTGCGCGTTGACAACGGTGCTAGCTGTATTTGTGTGTTGCCTACCTTTCAGGCGCAATTTTCATCGAAACTGCTGCCACTGCTGATGCTGCTGCTATTCAGCAATGGGGGACGCGTCCCGAAAAACACGCAGCAGCAAGCAGAACGGTGCGGAAAGCGAGAAAGCAGAAAGCTTAATCACAACTTCGGAGTGAATCTCTCCCGAGATCCACACACACACATACACACACACACACATACACACACACACATACACTTATTCTCATCCTGCTTCAATCTTCCCTCGCCTCCTCGCCCCATTACTTTCTCTCCAGCTTCCTCCCTTCCCCCTCTTTCCTTCTTCTCACTACCCATCGTTGCTCTCACGCTCGCACACACTCGCGTAGCTGTTGGGTGTGCGCCCGTTGGCCCCGTGGCTGGCTTCACAGCTTCCACCACCACACAAACACACACACACACACACACATACACAAACCTTGCGGTTCACGTGCCAACGTGCTGTGCCCGCCGCACTTAAGCTTCATCCGAAAGCGTCCGACGACGACGATGATGATGATGACGAGGACGACGACGACGACGGCGAGGTTTTTTTTCCAAAAAACTTGCAAACTTCCAACTGCCAACCCGAAGCGCGATTTCAGTAGGGTGCGACACTTGCCAGCGTGCGGAATAATAACCGTCCGAAAACAACGAGAAATCCAGCAAAAGGCAAAGAGAAAAGAAAAAAAAACAACAACAAAACGCTGCGCGGTGGACATTGGTGGCCTGGGGTGTCGCCCAGCAGGCAAAGGTGGCAACGGTGACAGGGGTTAAATGTGCGGTGGAATGCGGGACGCACCCGCTCGGTAGGAGAGTTTGCTCTGCTGGTTTTCCGTTGCCAATTTTCTGTTCGGATCACAAGTACATTAGCAGGAAAGGAGGAAGAGAGTGGAAGGGAAGCGGGAAAAGGTTGGATTGTGATCATCTGCCCTGTGGTCTTGCCGAAGGAAGGGGGGGGGGGTGGATCTAAGAAATTGCTATGCTTATGGGAGTGTGTGCATGTACGTATGAGTATGTCTGTGCGCGGTGTTCGTGTTGGTCCGGTTGTGTTGCTTCTGTCCGTTCCATTAGTGTGCGCTGATTCTTATGTCTGTGTGTGAATGTGTGTAGTACATTTTGGTATGGAAAAAATAAGGACGAGTAGAAGTGAATTCAGGTTGATGGAAATTCTCAAAAATTAAGATCTGTTCATCTGGACATGCCACTACAATAAAAATAAAAAAAAAAACAAAAACAGCATGACCTCAGCACTGCATAACTTTAGGCGTGATAGGGAAAAGCTTCCTGTGCTATCATTATTTTCTATACGCGCTTGTCCTCTGATTGATGGATGAATTGAGTTTGAAAGTAGTTTTCAATGTGGCACTATTTGCTTCCATTACGTCGCTACAAGCCGAACGAACGAGTTTCTAGTCTATGGTGGAGAGGGGGAGGAGTGAGACAGTGGATGGCAGAAAAGCCCGCAATTCCAGGGCTACAGTTGTAGCAATACAGCGCTGGAAACAATGACAAATTGCCCCACACGCCGTACGCTAGTGCTCCTGTGTCATACGACTTGCTATGCGAGTACTGATTAGGCGCGTAAGGCACACGACATTTACCATAATCCGAATCGATAATGAACAATGATAAGCCTGATAATGGAAGTGCGCGCTGCTGTTGGCTGCTAGATTGCGTGTATGTGTATGAGAGAGTGAGAGAGAAAAAAGAGAAAGAGAGAGAGAGAAAAAAAGTGAGACGCACATACTTGCACACACACACTCACACACACACACACACCCAAAACACATGCAAATTGGTGCGAAAAGGCGCGCTGTAGAGCTTCGAATGCTAATAAAACCCTTCCAGTCTCACATACACGTGTACAGCGAACATTAAACACAAACCTCAGGCAAACCTCAGCGAACGAGCGGCCTCTGCCTAGCCTGCCTGAAACAAACAAGTGGAACGGGAAGGAAAAAAAGGTTTTTTACAAAGAGGCAAGCACGGTTTCTCAGGACATCCGTTAGGCAGCTTGCACTTTGCTAGTGACGCGATTTGGCACAAAAAGTAAATTTGTATCTGTTTGACATTCCGTCATTTCGTCCAGGCAAGTCGAAAGGATGGATTTTATCTTTAAGTCTACAATGTACGGTAGCTGATAGGTAGCTGGAGCTTTCGTTCATCGTTCGGTCTCTGTCACGCTCTCTTTCAGTGACTTTGTATACCTCTTCTCTCTCTTTCTACCTCTCCCCCTCTCTATATATCTCTCTGTCTCTCTCTCTCTCTCTCTCTCAACCGACGTGTGTCCTGGTCCTGTCCGCACAATACAGTAGTCGGTACAACACAGGCAGGCGGGAGGAAAGAGAGAGAGAGAGAGAGAGAGAGAGAGAGAGAGAGAGCGATTGCGACGCCGCGCAGCTAAGCGAGAGACAAAAAGGATGCAAAATCCTGGGAAATCGCAAAGCCCGTGAGAGCAGCCCTTCGTTTCCCTACGCCCGAACTTGCAGATGAAAAGAGAGGAAAAAATATAGAAACATATCGCCGAACGGAAAATCCGTAACCGTGCCAATACCTGTAAAAAGCCAAAGCGCGTCAGCAAAGCACGAAAGCTCTCCGGCATTTTTTTTTTTTGGAACGGTAGGTTACGCTCCGGCCACCCTTGGGTTCTCGTGTATCCGTCCGAGTGATTGCTGTTCGTGTGCGTACACAAGCACACACACACACACACACACATGTGCGCGCAAACAAACAGAGGTAAAGGCAGTAAGGATAACGCGCGTATACGGACACTCCCGAAGCGAAGTTCGGTTAAACGAGCGAGCGAATAAGCGAGCCGACGGCTTGAAACGCACACATTCACACATAGAACGGGCCAGCCTCCCTTGTTCAGGTGCTGCTCGGCAAGATGTGAACCAGTTTCGGTTGTGCTTTCGTGAGCGTTGAACACACAACCATTTTCGGCACCAACCAAAAAACCAGATGGTGTAGAGAGGTGCGGTAGTACCACCATTCCTGAAAGCAGCACTGCTGAACACTACTACTGAAAACCTTAGGGGAGCGACGTGCCCCCACTCCGGTGCACACAAAGGCGGCGTCGGTGGAGAAAGTGAACGTTACACTAGTTTCAGCCAGCCCTTACGACTTCCAGCAGCGCTACCGAAGCTTCTTAACTCACTGTGCGGCAGCTTAGTAGGCGAACGATTACTTAGGATAATGGAGCAGTGTTGCTAGAAGAGCTGACCATTGATAAGAAACTGATCTGGTAGCCGAAACACAACCTCACCGTTTACTGTGAAAGTGATTTTTGTGAGAGTGTGTGTGTGTGTGTATTATTGTGTGGTAGTAGGTTGTAAAACTAGCATAACAAATTTCCCTAATCGATAGGGCAGGACGTGTACGGGATGGTGATGTACAAAGCTACCTCTTATGTGCAGGCTTATTGAAATGGTGTGGTTGTAACGCTACGCTTTCGAGCACCGTGTGACCATATAAAAAATGCTCCGGGATGCTGATGTGTCCCATTTGATGTAGGTTGGTACAGCTGTGTGCCTTGGTACCATCTTTACACGCCATTCGAGGTTGATAGTAAAAGTGGCGAATTTTTGGGAGTAGTAGTAATCTAAGAAGTCCCTGTTCCCACTTCGGGAGCACTCAAACAGTAACGCACCGCAGGAGGGCGCTCACAATGCCCGATTGGACAGCAAACTTCCTGGGTCAATAGATCAGAGCACCTCCAACATATGGCTAACGGCTCTCTGCATGTTTTCTAAGACATTTCGCAACTTCCTACGTCATTTCCTAGCTTGCCCTTCCCCTCAGTACGTCCCCTATTCAATCGCACTGTTTGGTATGCATCTCTGGTGTGTCTTGGGTTTGTGAGCAAATGTTGTGAAATACCTACACCTTCACCTTTTTGCAGGTTTACTTGAAGTAACGTTGACGATAGTACTAATGTACTAAGAGTGGTTCGTTCACCCTTGAAGCCCACATTCTGGCATTCGCCTTCCAATCGGCTATGTGTGTGCTTCTATATCCAAAATTGTGCGTGTACGTGTGTATGTGTGTGCGTGTGTGTGAGAGAGTCTGTTGTGCGAAGAAAGTGCTGTTATCAGTGAGTGAAAGGCGCCGAGAACGATCCGACCGTTAAGGACGCTCCTCCACCTCAACGATCAACCTGCGTGTGTAAGGCGTGATGCGAGTAGTGCAACAATCAACAATCCCAAATAAACAATACCACGATACAGTGGCCAGCGACACGAAAGACTACTCTTACTACTACTTCTGATACGACTACTACTGTATTAAAACTAATTCTAGTCAGTTACTTACAACTACTGCTAGGACACTACCAACACCGGTCAATGTATCACACGCTCATCATTCAAACTGTTGCCGATCGTAAGTACCACATACTGGTGTCATGTATTTTGCTGATAGTGTAATTTAATGTGCCATGAAAAGATTTGCTCAACCCGTGGGCGGGATAAAAGGGATGCTCCTTTTAGCTGTAAGATTTGAACTCAGGCCCTTTGGTACGGTGATGCGGAGCCCTTGTGCACGACCGCTAGCCCGCAAGCGGCACTGTAATAGGCAAAGTTTGATTATAAAATATGCTAAATGCCTTGCATCTACGAAAATGAACTCATCTTAGCTCATGGAGCATTATTTTCAATATTCAAACAACTATTCTATCGGGTCTAGTAGTATCCCACACACCGTTTAAAGTAATATAACAAGAAGAAGAACAAAAAACAGCTCACTGCACTGAATCAACGATAACTCTCTCCAGCTGCGCTCGAAGAAAAAGCAGCCATGTTGGAGGAATAATTTATCGTAAAACTTTTTCTTCAGCTGCCCCTTCCTCCCCCCCCCCCCCGCTCTTGTGCATCCCGCCATCCCACTTCAAACAAGCACTTTTTTATATCTTTTGTGGTGTTTTTGGTGGTGGTACTGCGGGGAGGATAGCGAAGAAATAGAAGTAAAGAAAAAAAAGCTCACACACCAGCTACCCAGTTTTGTTCACCAATATCTAGCACTGTTCTTTTCTTCTTATGGTGTTTGTAGGTATATATATGTGTGTGTATAGGTTTTTTTGCTTCACTTATTTTATATTCCTATTTCTTTATAGCGCAGAACTTTGCGAACGGTCGTTGGACACTATAACTTATCCCAACCCCTTTTGCACCCATCTTGATCGTGTCCAATTCTTTTTGTACTATTGAATCTTACGCCACCGCGTCATTCATGCGTGAACGTTCACACGCCAATGAAAATTCGGCTTGGAATTTGAACCATTGACCGTATGAGGCACTAAGTAGTACGCACCAGCAGTAGTAGAAGAAGCACCATCAGCAGGACAGTTCAGGCAGCGGAAAGCGGTGGCGAAGCAGTAGAGCAGAGCAAACGTCACGTAACATTGGTGTATGAGGCGAACATTTCAAAATCCTGTTACAGACAGGCCAGGATTTCGAAACCTCTTGCTGTTGGGGCAAAACGCCGTGGTTGCTGGCGCTGTTGTGGGTTGTTACTTTCGTTGGAGTGCGGAGATGGTCGAGTTGTTCTGACAGTTATCAGCCACATTCATGTCGCTGCGGGTGCGAGAAAAATCAAACACACACACACACATTCGCATAGATAGTTGACTTTTCCAGCAACACACATATGTACACACACACAAATTGATCCCCAAAATGGCAGTTAGATTGAAGGATGATGGTGGACTACTCTAAGCCTATCGTCCTATATTTTGATTCCTTCACCTGGGCTAATAGCTAACGCTCTAGCGATGA
Source organism: Anopheles coluzzii (assembly GCF_943734685.1). Classification (NCBI taxonomy): domain Eukaryota; kingdom Metazoa; phylum Arthropoda; class Insecta; order Diptera; family Culicidae; genus Anopheles; species Anopheles coluzzii. Next base: position 18,888,094 of record NC_064669.1, read on the forward strand.
AATTTGTGACCTTCAAGTAGACGGATGGGCGGAGGTGTGAGCCTCGAGCCGTACAAAAGAAAGGGCCTTCGATTAGCCCGTTCGGAATGACATTCATATTCAGAACATTTACATCACCTGCTTCATCCTCTGCCTGCTGCCATAGCGCCCCAGGCGCGTCCCCGCCCGTCCCGAAACTCGTGGGACCTTATTATGCAAGAAGGGCTCAGCTTCTCGCTCGGGAGATGCACAAGTGCTCATCGGGATGGCGAGGGATCCGTAACCTAGCAGATTTGATTGTTGTTATGGCTGTGGGTTGCGGTCGCACAAAAGGCACGGGACGCAACCACGAGCGAGGCACGGTGCCAGGAACAGTGCGTGCTCCGAGTGAGCGGGGCCTTTGATTCCTTTGATTTGCTGCTGACAAGTGGCGGGGCAAAAGTAGGGGCCACCCTTTTGTTCTTCAGCCCGGTCCCGGTTGGAATCGTCCAAGGGAGTGAACTGTGAGCTAACAGCGATAACAGATAGTTTCACGATGCGCTTGGTCGGATTTGGTCGAGAAAATTGTGCCCAGGCACGCCGAGTTTTAGCACCGAGAAGCTCCGGTGCCTTTACCTAGTGCCATTAGCATTCTCTTCGTTTGATTTCGTTCCAGTGAGGATTTCCAGCAAGATGGTGCTCGTGTCCCTGTGTTTGACCTGTGGAGCTCGCTTTAAATGGTTGCAACAAATTGCGCTTATCTCACACATTAAAGCTGCTGTTCACGTTTTATTGTCCCCGCCCTGGTGAGCTACTGCACTATCAGAGCGTTGGACGTTATCGAAGTGCAGCCATCGCAAAACGTTGGGCGGTACTGGAAATGGAACTCATTAAATGTTTGAACGGTTCATCAAGCGTGCACGCCACCCTGGGGCGGGAAGAATCTTCTGCAACACACACACACACACACACACACACACACACACACACACACACACACACACACACACACACACACACACAAACACACACACACACACACACACACACACACACACACACACACACACATCTTCCTATACCATACACCGCTTCGCCATCATCATCAACAGCACAAGGCTACTTGCTGCCATTATTAGTGTGTCTTGTCTTATCACCATGGACTCCCCGATTTGCCACCCCACTGCCCCACAGCCCGTGCTGGTTCTCGTACGTCAGCAATGGCACTGGTGGTGGTTACCTTTTGTTGCGACTGTCTTCCGCACCGGCAGCGTTGCAGCATTTCCATTTGAATCGAGGAAACTAACTAGCAAAAAAAAATCCTACTCCTCAGCCCACTCCAAACGCAAAATCGCACACCCACAATCGGAGACGACGGGTAGAGATTTGCCACGGCAAGCATCTTAAGGGGTGGCGGACCGACCGGGTTGACTCTTTGTGTTGCTCTAATGGCACGACTCTAACTCGCACAGCTATAGATCCCTTTCGCACGAAAGCAATTAGTATTGGGGTTTGGGTTTTGTTTTGCTGCCATTTGCAACAATTTTTGTTGTTGCTGTGTGACTTCTGCTCTTTCACTTCCTTCGCTGCTCACAAAAGCGTTGCTGCTCCTGTTCAATTGATTGCAATTGATTCGGAGACATGACATTGCGCTGTGGGTGGCCAGTCATTCCCCCAGTGGGTTTGCTACGGCGAATTATGAGAGCCCAAGCTGAGGAGAACTGTCCGGAATAGAATGATCAACTTTTCATCAAAGCCCATCACTAATATTGTTCAGCATTACAGTTGTGCTTGCTAAACGAACACCCTAAAGTTGCTCATTAGCGTGTGAGTGTGTTTTCTTTGTTTTAACCCTTTTACTTGATATGAAGAATTTATTTCAGAAGACTTGACATGCCAATACAATACTATTGTGAATCGGAAGTAAGAGGATATTACCAAATCGTTGGTTTAATTTTTATTCATTTAGAAATACATGTGTCACCTTCTACATATGCTTAATTTTTGACATTCTGTCAGTACAAAAAACGATGCATTGCTAAATCTGCGTGTGAAAATCTTGTTCACTACTTCGCGACGCTGAGAAAGTTTGTGAAGCTTATCTTTGAAACTCTACAACCAACACAAGCACCAGCAGTATGACCGACAACGAGTTTTGTACAAGGGAAAATATATTTCCCTTGATCGTGAAAAGGTTAATGTGCATGCACCTGTTTGTATGCACCTCTTTTAACAACAGCGACTTGATGAGTACATGACGCCCCCTACGTTATGCAATATTGTAACGCAATGGCACCATGATGAGATACGACTAAGCTTACTAAATGCTATTGAGAGTTGGCTTGCTACAATGTTAAATTTGTTACTGCTGGCACGTATGCAACAAGCATTTAAAATCCAACATTATTTAACAACTCCCTTGCTTGCATGCTGGGATGTGCATTCGAGTGGAGGAAATGAATAGGAAATGAATAGAAATACCAGAATAGCGTTGGCTCTGAACGTTTTATGTTTGCAAAAGAAAAATTCTATATAAATTTGGGTACCACTTAGCACACAACTTTTTACCAACAAATAACATACAAACAATATTGCATAGCTTCAGGCGTTAAGCAGTACATAGGCTCTTGTTAAGCTTAACCATTGGAATTAAATTTGCTGCAAGGAACAGTGTCGTGTGTGTATGCAGAAGCATGCATGCATAAACACACACACACACACATAGGCAAGAGGGAGTTTACTGGGTAATAATTCCATGTCAACACCTGTGCGACAATAAGAGTCTCAGAATATACCCTCTCCGTGTAAATACAAAAAAACTCATCCCCACCCTGTTGATGACTTTCTATTCTAGGATGCAGTGCGGCACATCAAACGGGCCGCCTAAATGTATGCACTTCATGATTCAAATCTCTGGCAGGCAAAATTACCTCCAGCCTAGCGGGAGCATCTCAATACAATTCCCAATTCCTAGTCCCATCTGCCCTATCTCCGCATTGACTCTACCTTATGCTTTCCAGTAGTACACATAACGAACGCACCTGGACACAAAAAATGAATGTTTGTTCCGTTTGCCGTGCCAAACCTGCAAAGATGATCGCTCAATGAGCCTTTCAGAAGCCTAACCTCCCTCCTCCCCGCACCCTCATCCAAGCTTTCATATTAGAAGAGCTTTGTACTCAATTAAGGGAGTGTCCTGCGCTTGTTTGGCTTCCCTGGAGTTCTACAGCAAAATAAATGGAGTTGATTACGATTCCTGCAGGACCGTGGGAGCAGCAACACATATGATACTCTAAGCAGAGGCTAAGCATTCTGACCTTTATTACCGGCCCAAGGTCGGTAATGCTACTTTTACCACACTGGTTGGCTTACAGTAATGCTACTGCATCATGTGCAATTTTGAAATTGAAGAACTTTGGAATTTCATGGGAACATTTATTTTCATCCGAGGAAGAAAATAACCAAACATAGGTTGAAGGGATCATAAGTCTTCGTTCATCCTCGTCTCCTGCACGCCCGTATCACACATATGTGGAATGTATTGCGCAACTGGTGTCGGCTGGCGGCGGGTTGTGCGGCCACCAGCAGCAAGTATTGTTCGGCAAAATTCCGCTTATTTCAAGGCGCGATAGCCTTGCTCGAGAAATGCTTCGGATGCTCGCCCGAGAAAGACGAGCCATAACTCATTAGTAGCACCCGAACCAACAGGTCCAGCCCGAAAATATGCCAACCAACCATGGTGTTTTTGTTTTGCCTTTTCAGGTTTGTCGTCTATTTCTGGCCAGCCTTTTAGTGACCCCTTCGGTCCCGCGGCAGACCTGCAATTGGCTCTGAAAAGAATAGTCCTTTTTTCCTGCCCCACTCTATCCTAACGAATTCGTATTCGTCGCCAAAGTGCTGACCTTTTGCTGGCATGTAGTCCATTTTTGTTTTTTTTTTCGTCTTTGTTTGCTGATGGGTTGACGTTTTTCCGAACCGACTCGATGGTTATGATGAGGCTGGTGCATATATCAGCAATATATGTAGTGTATAGCAGCTGCCCCTTTTTTCTTTACTTTGTTCCGAGTTGTTGTTTGTTTTATCAGGCCAGTTACAACCGTTTGTGACAGGACACACGTCGACGCGGCATCATGCGGAGATAGTTGCGCACTTTTCTATCTGCTGCTCGTCTGCGACACTGTGGCAACGTGCTGCATAAAACAAGGTTCGCTCGGAGTAATGAATCCGTAGGAGCAAACATTAGCTTGTTATAGCGCACCGTGCTGTAACTGGGCTCTGGGACCTACCTACAGGAAGTGACGGAGACACGAACGACGACTGGAGCTTGTGTAACGGGATGGAAGCAGAACTGAATTTGGGCGTGAAATGTAGTAGATGTGGAGAGAGAGAGAGAGCGAGAGAGAGAGAGAGAGAGAGAGAGAGAGAGAGACAGACAGAGAAGGGGGGGGGGAGAGTAGAAAACAGCCAGAAATAAGGGTAAGCACGGTGTGTGTGTGTGTGGGGGGGGGGGGGGGGTTGGAGGGTGGTATTTGTGATAAATGTATACTTTTCAAAGAATTATTGCTTTTTAAGACACGCCTACGCAGAAGTGCACTTTCGTCAGATCCAAACGGCTGCCATAAGCAGCATCCCAAACCCCTCAACCTACCGATTTGCTTAACCCACCTCCACCTACTTCTCTTCCTCGCCACAACCCACACCCAGCACATAACTCATGGAAGGTGAAAACGCATGCGTTTCCGCACAGGGAAAAGCTACTGCCTGGTGGAGTGATAACTGAAAGTGAACGGACACACACGCACACACATGTGGCATGGTACGACCCGGAAATTCTGACAGGCGTGCTCGCCGTCCTTCCGCACCAGCCCGATTTGCGCTATTCCCTACTGAGTGCCAGTTTGTGTGTTGATTAAGATATTAACTTTCAGCCTACCCCTTGATCTCACAACTACCCCTCCCTCCTTCTACACCCCCTTCCTCTTCCTTCGTCCAGAATCGTATGCGTGGGACACGATTGGAAGATAATGCAAGCAAAATGCCTGTCTGGAAGCAATTAAACTGTGACAGCTTTGTGACAGGCGAACCAAAGCTGCCATTAGTCGTTTGCGTTTTAAACCCTGATGGCCCGATTGAAACGCACAGTAGTGACTGGATGGAATAGAAGAAAAAACAAATCACCCACATACGTAGATACACATACCGAATGACAACCAGATGATCTAGATGAATTATGGCCCAGGCAGTGCGACACCCCTGAAGGGCCCACTCAGTACATACATTAGCCAAAGACGCGATAACAAATCAGTAGCTGCGTGTTGCTGCTGGGTGCTACGAGCAGCAGAACAGGTTATGTCTCTTTTCCTTACCCCATCCCTTTTCTTTTTCTCAAGCATGTGAATCTATAACAACAACAACAAAACCCCGAACTAGAGCAGCCGATCGACCGACCTCGATGGTCGTGTTGTTTGCTACATTCACGTCTACCTTCGACGCACAATGAGTAGAGTTCGTAATTCGCTCCATTCACTGCAGCAAACCGATTCTCCCCGACGCCCCGATTCCCGATAAGTAGGGCTTTTCTAATAGCGCCAACCAACGCAAGATTTTTCCACAGCGCTGCGTTCGAAGCGCCCATTTCACCTTTTTTCCCCTTGAATGTATTCGGCAGCGGGCGACAGGGACGTGTCCATGCGAACGCAGGGACTATGGGTACGAATATCACGTCATTTAACAGGGACTGGGGGAGGCTTGAGCACAGGTGGAGAAATGCAAAAAAGCCACACGAAAGAGTTCTACCCTACTGCCTTTTTAGATTGTGTTAGATGCGTTTGTATGTTTGCGTGTGTGTCTGTGTATGTGTAAGAGAGATAAAGAAAATGTGCGTGTGTGTGAGGGAGAGAAGAGAAAGTGGAAAAGAGATAAGGAGGGAGGGAGGGAAGGTTTTTCCTTTTCTTTCCTCATTGTCCCTGATTTTTCTATTCACCTCAGAAACCTTGATTTCCATACAAATTTCCTGCAGTTAACAGACACAGACACACGCAAGCGCTAACACCCAACAGTAATGGTAATACAGTGGTACACAATCTCGTCCGAGGTCGATTTTAAGGCGTCCAGATCCTAGATGGAGCTCACGCTTACAAAATTCAGGTATCAAAAGCAGCGACACAATCCTTTTATACGATCTTGTGATCCAACCGATAAGGTGGCTGAGGAGTGGGGGTAGCAATGTTGTATAATTCATTTGAGTGGCAGCAGCGATAGGAAACAAACAATCGCAATATCAAACGAAAGAAAAAAAAAACCTCTGATAGTAGGCAATCTATATGACAAAAGAGTCAAAGGAAGGCTTTGCTGGTCGCTTGTTTTCTTATTTAAACTAGTTGTATTGTTGACTCATGTAAGCCTTCCATCTGTGATGACAGAGTGTGTCCGCATATGAGCCGCTGGCAGAAGCGGTGTGTTTTATTGAAATCATTTCCTAGATGTGTTTTGTTTTATTGAAATGTCCGCAATTATACGTGCCTGCAGTAAACAGTAAACCCCACACAAGACACATTAGCCGTATGTATATCAATAACATGTAGTGGGTGTTAATTACATTACAAGTTAATATACATATGTATATTAATAAATATATATATATTTATATATATATATATATATATATGTATATATATATATATATATATATATATATATATATATATATATATATATATATATATATATATATATATATATATATATATATATATATATATATATATATATATATATATGTGTGTGTGTGTGTGTGTGTGTATGTGTGAATGTGTGTGTGTGTGTGTGTGTGTGTGTGTGTGTGTGTGTGTGTGTGTGTGTGTGTGTGTGTGTGTGTGTGTGTGTGTGTGTGTGTGTGTGTGTGTGTGTGTGTGTGTGTGTGTGTGTGTGTGTGTGTGTGTGTGTGTGTGTGTGTGTGTGTGTGTGTGTGTGTGTGTGTGTGTGTGTGTGTATGTGTGTGTGTGTGTGTGTGTGTATGTGTGTGTGTGTGTGTGTGTGTGTTTGGCAATTAACATTAAATTTAAATTTTCTTCCGGTTCATTCCGGTCTGAATTTTTCGGGGATTTTAAGCGCCAGCGGTTAGCCACTGCGCGCAATCGCTATTCCGTTAAGAATTGTAGGAGCACGTTACACCCCTTGAGTGCGCACGCGTCTGTGTGTGTGTATTTGTGTGTTTTACTAGGGCGAACATTGTTCTTTTAATTGAGCCTGATTACAATCGTGAAGACCGTGCTCGCAGTAAATAAATTTAATAAGCATTAATTTACGTCACTACAAGTCCACGCCACGAAGATGGGGTAAATGGCACAGTGTGTGTATGTCGGGGAGAATGACACCGCGCGGAACATCCTAAACGCGAAACCGCTTTCCTTTGCGTTGGGCTCGAGTTAATTAAAATGAATCCATTTTCACAATATCCCTCCATTTTTTGCTGTTAGTGATGCTACTTAGATGTTGGTGGAGTTTTCCGGCACTGCGGCGCTTTAATCACACCAGAAGGACAATACGTGTAGCAGCAAGACACATACACACACACACACAAACCAGAAGCCCTGCTCTGATGAACCTTTTTGTTGAGACTGGAGAGGAAACGAGGAGGCTCTTTTTTGATAAATATTATCGATGCAAAACCGACCGAAAAATACTGTTGGTTGCGGGTATGGGTACGCGGTGTTCAAGACACTCCAAATGTCTCAGCGTCTTTTTTACTGGGCATTTCTTTTTTTCCTTTTTCCAACGGCGGGCCGGAAGATCCACCAAACAGCGAGAAAGCAATTTGCGAGCACCGACAAACAACAAACTACCAACAACGCGTACCCAATCTCTAAAAGCCTTAAGTTTCTAATTGGACTACGACAACTTCGAGGTTTTGTTTTGCACCGTGCGCCCGGTTGAACTTGCCGTGGTCTGTTGTACGGCAAGAAGAGGTGGTGGCTATTCGGGATCGTACCCGGGCCTAGAAATTAAGCCTTTCCTCCTTTTTTTCACTCCTCCACATCCGATGCACCCACCGCCTGTTCCGGTACCGGCAAAGGGCGTTGTTTTTCACCCCGGGGTTGGTTTTAAATATTTACCGACCGAAATATCTCGCCTTCATTTCCTGCAAACCGTGACGTACCTTTCGGGCTTTTGTTCGCAGTACAACCGAAAATACCCATCCGCTCCTTCTTTTACGTTCTTTTCGCACCCTTTCCCATTCTCTCTCGCAAGATCCACTGGCGAGGCCAAAAGCTGTCTTGTCTTGTTGGGACCAAAAGCTGCCCGGCGGTGCAGTCGGGACCAGCGAAGAGCGAGGAAAAGGACAATAAATGAAATTAACGCATCCCATGTCACACTTGTGCTGTTGAGCCAATTATGGCTTGGTTTCGAAATTTGTCCGAGGCGAGAAACCGTGAGCGAAGCACAAAGGAAAGCGTAAAAATTGAGGATCCAGAAATACCGCCAGCCTCCCCACAAACCCATTGGCGTTACAACAATTTTAAAGTCCCTTGTAAGTTGGGGCTCAAGGCGAATCAAAGCGATGGGTGACCGGGACTGGGAAAAGGGAAAGTATGATGAAAAAGCGAACTTGATTTTGGGTGTTTGTATTATTTTTTTATTCTTTGACACTTTCTTCTACTTGGTTTTGGTTACATTGCTTATATAACTACTCTTACTGGAATAGTTAGGGCCGGTATGAAGATTGTTTTGTAATGAGTTACTGGATGATGAGATGAGTGCTTAGTCTGCGTGCTGTTAATATTGCAAAATCATTTTAGGCCATCGTTCCACTGGTGACGAGACCTTGTAAAATTTTTAGTAAAACATAACACAAAAATAATTTAATCATCTGTTAGCAGCCGTCTTTCCTCCGGCCACATGGCAATTGATTTTTGGTTCCAGCATGGTAACTCGATTCTTATCTTGGGACCAGCAGACAAAAATGCCCGAAATCCCAATCGGTTTTCAATGTATCTCTCAGATACGCTATTTATCGCCACTTACGCTATTATTTCGGAAATCTGATATTATTGATATTCTAGCAAGAATTCTATACTGTATTCTTGCGGTTGTATTGATTATTTTTAATTTTCTATTTATTTATTTATCTATTGGACTATTAATATGTTTGGTCTGAACTACACTGACTATGGCCTTACCTCTTAGAGTTATATGCTGAAACTAGAACTAGTTTTGCCTGTTGATATGCAAATGAAACAATATTACCCATTGACTTCGAAGGCTTAACGAGAGCCAATTGAAATACTTATATCCTAACAAGTGCCTAATAATTGTTGCGCCTAAGAGAGAATCTTTATGCTCTGCGTTAAATACTGATTTGTATCGCCTAGAGCACTTAGCATCAGCTTAACCTAATGTTTTGCTACAAATCAAGCTTCGAACTATATGTCCTAAAAAGTCCAACCATTTTGGGTCACTTAACACGCAATTATCATTGTTTGGTAGTGATGTTACGTTGGTGAGACTTCACATCCATGCCGTTGATGTAACACTGATCGATGCTAGAACGAAACATTCGCAGCCACCCTGATCCGTTAGCTGCCAACTGCTACATCTTCCGAGGCTGGCGGTTATTGTGTGCTCGAAATGCAACCCAGTGCTTATCGGAGACCGAGTCAAGTACAGGACATAGGAGATGGGAGGATGGTATTCTTGACTGTCTCGTGACCGGTTTGCACAAAATAGAGGGATCGGTGGCAGCACGAAAAAAAATCGTTTGCATGCAGCAAATATAAAATCAACGTCACTGGGGTTTAGAATCAACGTACGCGAGGGTTCTCCAGAAAATATAAACATAAAGAGCTACAAGCAAAGTTGAAGAAGCAAAAACAAAAAATAAACACATAGACACATAGAGGCGTATTGTTTGTCACCGCTTGAGCTAAAAATATTTCATGGATATAGTCAATTGCTGCCATTGCTGGAGCTACTTTACCCATCGGAGCGGGATCCTGGGGATTTGTGCCGTGTGACAGCGACTCTCGACTGCTGCCATCCGGATAGGTTTCGCTATTTTTTGTACTCTCAGGGTGCATGATAGTGCTTTTGTTATGGTTTTTTTTACTTTTCCTTTTTTCTTCAACTCCACCCAGAACGAAGGACAAAACACGGTCCAATGGAGGCGCCCAATTGTGATAATGTGTGTCGCAGTAGCTGTGTGTTGTGTGGCTGCAGGCCCGACTAGGCTTTTCGTTGTCATAATGACAGAGTTTTTGTTTTTTCTTCCTCCTCCTCTCCCCAGGAGCCCGCTTAGGTCTATTTGCCGAAACCGCTTTGCGTTTGCGAACGGTACCTAGGCTGGTGTGTGCAACGAATTTCCATTTGCGCCTTGAATTTGCCGTGTCGCACACATACGCTCTTGATACTGTATCGGAGCTCTTCTTCGATATATTTTTCTTTGCATTCTTCTTCCAATTCATCTAACCCTATCCCCGCTCCAGCTGCTGCGCTTTGCTGCAAACACCATTCTTGGTCCAACCATTGTTGTGCGGGTTTGGGGTGGTTATGAGTATTTATAGAAGCCTTCAGTGACTTCCTGCCTTTTCATCGAACGAAAACCACCGTCACGAATGCACACGCAACCAAACATACACACTACATCCAAGCACACAGCCACATATTACACCTGTCGTCCTGTGATGACATGAGGGGAGGAGGGAAGCGGAAAGAGCAACGCATCCGCACCATTACCAAGCCCCGTCAAGGCGAAGCTGTGTGTGTCTGTTACTGTTTGTGTGTGTGTGTGTGTGTGTGTTTGTGTGTGTGTGTGTGTGTGTGTGTGTGTGTGTGTGTGTGTGTGTGTGTGTGTGTGTGTGTGTGTGTGTGTGTGTGTGTGTGTGTGTGTGTGTGTGTGTGTGTGTGTGTGTGTGTGTGTGTGTGTGTGTGTGTGTGTTTACCCATGTGCAAAAAGTAAAAAATATCAAAAATGTTTAAATTTTTTTTTATTATATAAGTTTATACACCCTTCACATGTACAACCGCCTACCCGGGTAGGCCATACATTTTGTATGGAAGAATGATGTTTTTCGTGGTTAAAAGCGTATATCTTTTGAACCACTTGTAAGATTTGAATGAAAACTGTCTTATAGGATCATAGTTATGTTTGATAACATATCATAATAAAATTAGAATTTTAAAAATCCTATCAATATTTTTTTCAATCAAAAATGTGCTGTAACTCCAACATCCCAACCGGCCTCGCCGCATGTTTTGAGAGAATGCTTATGCCTTTTTCTTTTCTTTCAAATGTTGTATTACAATGTAACCATATATTGAAATTAACACTGAAATCACCTCTTTTAAAATGATACCAACCACTACATGCAAACGAAATAGAATTGGCTGAAAGTTAAAACACGCATTCATACTTTTGTCATAGTGTTATTGCCGAAAAGGGATGGGTGTTTTGGAGCGCACCAATGGCTCCGAAGTCGGCTCGGCACCCACGGCTCCAGAGCCGGATCCATACCAACAGCTCCGGAGCCGGCTTCGTAAAAAACAGCCCCGGAGCCGACAACGAATCAATGGCTCCGTAGCCGGCGGTGAATCAACCCGGCGATGATTGTGTGATTGTTGAACGATGTTCAAAACTTATAATTTTTTTTATAAATTCTTTTGCAACATTATTTACTAAGCTATTTACGAATCTTCCCGATTGAAACTTTATTGAAAAGGATGTTTTTAGCAATCTGTTAAAACCGACTCCAGAGCCGTGGGTGCGGGGTCGTTGGTGCGGAGCCGGCTCCGGAGCCACTGGAGCGGAGACAGCTTAGGAGTCGTGGGTGCGGAGCCATGGGTGCGGAGCCGGCTCCGTTGGGTTGGAGTGTAGGAGGTTTTTAATAAAACATGATGAGCATATTTTATAGATCATCAACATATATTTTTATACAACAAGCAAACAATTGAAAAATGTATATATCATTTGAAAGAAACGTAAGTAAAACTTAGAAAAAGAATAATAACTCACTTAAACATGCGGCCTGACCAGTTATGGTGATGGAGTTAGAACATATTTATTGCGACGAAACCGTTCGACACCCTTGGCGTTTGAACACCCCTGACGAGACGAAAGTCATACAGGGCGAATGTCAAGAGAATCGCAGCGAAACGGGAGAAGCAATCCAATCAGCGAGGAGTAAGGAGCAAATCCAAGCCATAAGCGTAACACGGATATTAATTAATTAATATTAAGTAAGCGTTAAAACTCAGATTAGTGAAGGGACGAGAAAAGTAAGTGAAAAGGTGAAATCAAATGTGATCGTGTTATAATATGTTTGAAATATAGTTTCAGAACCGTTTCAAAGGCGGTTAGCGAAAATTCATCCCAACAAATTCTGAAATTTTCTCCCACGTAAGAGAAAGAGATAGAAGGATGGACACTACACCGAAGTGCCAGCTGTGTAGCCAACCACAGGATGAGAAAGCCACGATGGAGAAGTGCTGCTTGTGCACAAAATGGGAACATGCTACGTGTGCGGGACTGACCGTTACCGTCAAAGATCCAGCATCAAGGTATGTATGCTCCGCGTGCAGAATGAAGCAGGAGTCCACGGCTGCCAAATTCCGTGACGATCGGGACACAGCCAGCTTGAAACCCGCTACGCGATCGAGGAAGGGGTCAACGGCCTCCACTAAGCGAAGCGAGAAGATTGCACCAGGAAGTGTTACATCAACTATCCTCTCACTAAACGTGGAAGAGAAGCTTAAGCTAGTGGAAGAGGAACAACGGATGCGAGAGAGGGAGATCACAGAAAAGCGAGAGATCGCATGTCGTGAGAACGCAGAGCTGATACGTCGGTTAGAAGAGAAGAAAAAGTTTGCCGAAGAGGAGAGTATTCTTCGGTAGAAATCATTCAAAGCCGAAGCTGAGATGAAGGCTCAAGAACAGAGTATACGTCGTGAGTCCCTGGAGAGAAAGCGCGAAATCATGAGAGAACTATCTCAAGCCAGCCGAGCGGGCTCAGAGGTCAGTTATAGCGAGAAAATAGTGTGCTGGCTAAAAACTGGCCAAGGATCGACTGATGAAGAAATATCACCTCGTGAAGACACTCTCTCCAAACCCGGAGTATCTAATATGAAACCTCTAGCGACGTCAAGTGTCGAGGGACAAGCGAGCGAAGAAAAGAAAGATGAAAGTGAAAGGGAAGGGAAAGAAGGCTTGTCTGGAAGGCAAATCGCTGCGCGTCACGTCCTTGGCAAAGAAGTGTCGATATTTAGTGGTGATCCGGAAGAGTGGCCGCTGTTTCTTAGTACTTTCGAGGAGGCGGCCAAAACGTGTGGATTTAGTAGTGCTGAGAATCTAATACGATTGCAAAGATGCCTTAAGGGCAATTCGCTTGAACTGGTGAAGGGTCAACTGACGATAAAAGAGAACGTACCAGATGTGATAGAATCGTTAAAGATGGTTTACGGAAAACCGAGCCTGCTGATTCGTTCACTTTTAAACAAAATTCGTAACTTGCCACCCCCGAGACCGGATAAAATGAGAACCGTTATAGAGTTCGGGTTAGCAGTGAAAGCACTAACAAACCAGATGAAGGCAGCTAAACTGAACGCGCACCTGAACAATCCAATGCTGTTAGAAGAGTTAGAAGAGAAGCTGAGCAGGGAGATGAGGCTGAACTGGGCTGCATTTCAGGAAGAGAAAGCAGCGGACGGGTTGGAAGGGTTTAGTACCTATGTAAACAACCTGGCAAGGCGCGCTTGTGCGGTGACAAACGATCTGAGAGAGATAAGCAGAATAGGAGAAACTAGAAGAAAAAATACGGCCGTCTTGAACACGCATGCTACAACAAATTTCGAAGCGTCGCAGAGAAATGAGAGAGCAGCATCTCTATCTCGACCATCTAGTACGCCACATAAGAAAACCTGTGCGGTATGTCAGCGTGAGGGGCATCGTGTCTACGAGTGTGAGCAATTTAAAGCTGCATATGTGAGTGATCGCTGGAAATTTAAGAACACGAAATCCCTATATAGAACATGCCTCAACAACCACGGCAAATGGCCTTGCAAGTCATGGCATGGCTGTGGGGTGGATGGATGCCGCTTACGCCACCACAAGCTGTTACATTCCCCGTCGACAACCGAAGATGCCGTAAGTGCGTGCGCAACACATGCAAATGAGGTAAATTCTATTAGTCCTTTATTCCGAATCCTACCCGTTACCCTGTACCATAACAACAACTCTCTAACAATATACGCTTTCGTAGATGAAGGATCGACATACTCACTAATCGACGAATCAATAGCAACAGAGTTGGGTGTACACGGTCAAAAAACACCACTAACGCTGCAATGGACAGGACATGTAACGAGGAAAGAGCCCAATTCCGAAGTAATAAACCTTCATATTTCCGGTAAGATAGAAACACGAGGTACAGATTAGAGAACGTCAGAACGGTCGGCCGGCTAATGCTCCCAACACAGACACTAAATTACGAAGCACTGCAACAAAGACATATACACCTTAGAGGGCTACCGATACAGAGCTACACACACGTGCAGCCACAGCTCCTGATCGGGTTGGACAACATTCGAGTCGGGGTACCGATCAAGCTCCGTGAAGGACAACCGTCCGAATCCATTGCTGCCATGTGTCGACTAGGTTGGTCGATCTATGGAGGAAGAGTCCCAAAAGGGGTACCGACAGCGCTTGTAAATTTTCACGCCGCACCGCCAATAGATAGTGACAGAGAAGTAAACGATCAACTGCGAGACTACTTTACGATAGAGGACTATGGCACGAAAACGGCAAGTGGAATTTTGGACTCAGAAGAAGAAAAGCGTTCAAACCTCTTGTTGAGAGAAACCACAAAACGAGTAGATTCAGGTAACTGCTTCGATACAGGCTTATTATGGAACACCGATTGCCCAAACTTTCCCGACAGTTATCCTATGGCCGTTAGATGAATGGAAGCGTTAGAAAGAAGATTCGTTCAAAATCCAGCATTAGAAGAAAAAGTACGACAGACTATTAGTGAGTACGAAACAAAAGGCTACGCACACAAAGCCAGTCTTACAGAACTCTCCGCAGTGGAGGTAGGAAAAGTATGGTACTTACCGTTGGGAATTGTACAGAATCCGAAGAAGCCGGGTAAGATTAGACTGATATGGGATGCAGCAACCAAGGTCTCAGGAGTATCGTTTAACTCAAAAATGCTGAAAGGTCCAGACCTATTGACCCCGCTGCCACAAGTACTAAGCCAATTTAGACAGTTTCCCGTAGCGGTATCAGGCGACATAATGGAAATGTTCCATCAAATAAAAATTCGACACCCCGATCGCCAATCGCAACGTTTTGTGTACAGAAACAGACCGTCAGACCATATGCAAGTATACGTTATGGATGTAGCGACATTCGGTTCAACGTGTTCGCCTGCCTCGGCACAATACGTAAAAAATTTGAACGCACAAGAATACATAGAAAAGTTTCCCCGAGTTGCAAAGGCGATAATTGATAACCACTACGTAGATGATTATCTGCAGAGTTTCACCACGGTAGCAGAAGCTATAGAGGTAATGAAAGAAGTAAAGCACGTACATTCGAAGGGAGGATTTACGCTTCGGCGATTCCTATCTAACTCCGCAGAAGTGCTGAACAGTATTGGAGACCCCGCCGAAGAGACCTCTAAAGATCTGATGTTGGAAAGAGGAGAAAACACCGGATCGGTCCTAGGAATGAAATGGAAGATAAAAGAAGATGTCTTCACATTCTCCTTCTCCTCAAACGAAAATATACGACATATTCTCCGCGAACATCACATTCCCACAAAACGAGAGGTTCTGAGGGTGGTAATGAGTCTGTTTGATCCCATGGGACTAATATCGTTTTTCCTCGTACATGGAAAAACTCTTATTCAGGATACAACAAAAAGGGGTGGGTAAAGGGTATTGAATGGGACGACCAAATACCAACCGACTTGTGTCAACGATGGAGGGAGTGGATAAAACTACTACCACACTTAGAAAAATTACGCATACCGAGATGCTATTTTCGTTCCCCATACCCCGAAAACCTTCATGATCTGCAACTGCATGTGTTCGTAGACGCAAGTGAAACCGCGTACTGTTCCGTTGCGTATTTTCGGATAGACATTGATGGAACGATTCATGTTGGGCTGATAGGTGGAAAAACTAAAGTAGCCCCTATAAAAACCATCTCTATCCCAAGGCTCGAGCTGAAGGCGGCAGTCCTAGGAGTTCGAATGTAAAACGTTATAAGAGATAATCATTCCTTCCCTATAAAACGCCATATACTTTGGACTGATGCGAGCGTGTGCTTGGCGTGGATACAATCAGCAAATCCTCGACGGTATCAACAGTTCGTTTCGGTACGGCTGGGGGAAATTCTGACATCAACCGAACCACGAGACTGGAGGTGGGTGCCCTCGAAACAAAATGTGGCCGACTTAGCGACTAAGTGGAATAACGGGTTGACGATGGACAATCCGTGGTTACGTGGCCTCTCCTTCCTACACGAATCTGAGGCACGATGGCCGGCAAAACAATCGGTCTCCGATACCGATGAAGAAGTACGAGCGACACATCTACATATTCGACCAGTGAACCCACCAATCGATCTAGCGCGGTTCAACTACTGGAGGAAACTTCTTAGATCTGTTGCTTACGCTATTCGGTACATAGAAAATTTGCGGCGCAAAGTGTCCGGTACACCTTTGGAGGTTGGAATACTCAAGCAGAACGAGCTGCGTAAAGCAGAATTGGCGCTATGGAAGTTTGCGCAACACGAAGCCTTCCCAGAAGAGGTGACGAAACTGAGCAAGACACTTGGAGGCCCGGACGAACGGCACGGGAATGTCCGCAAATCCAGTCCTATCTATAAAAAGTGGCCCTTCATGGACGAAGAAGGTGTACTAAGGATGAGAGGACGGATCGGTGCATCAATCTACGCTACCTTTGCAGCTAAGTACTCAGTTTTACTTCTCAAAAATAATCACCTTACGTTCCTTATTGTAGGTTGGTACCACTACCAGTATCGACATGCAAACAGAGAGACAGTAGTGAACGAAATACGCCAATGCTTTGACATCCCCAATCTACGAGCATTAGTAAAGAAGGTGCCCGATGCATGCCCGTACTGTCGAGTGATGAGAAGGTATCCGAAGCCGCCACCGATGGCTTCCCTCCCAAAAATGCGCCTGGCAGCCTTCACCAAGCCGTTTACCTACACCGGAGTGGATTATCTCGGTCCAGTACTAGTGCGTGTAGGTCGAGCTAATGCAAAACGTTGAATAGCACTCTTCACGTGCTTAACAGTGAGGGCCGTGCACTTAGAAGTAGTTTATTCTCTGAGCACAGAATCTTGTATTATGGCAGTAAAGCGATTCATTGCTAAAAGAGGCACGCCCATAGAGTTTTGGTCTGACAACGCGACTTGCTTTCAAGGAACTAGCAATGAAATTAAAGAAGAGATCAGTAGCGCACTTGCAGTTACATTTATAAGCCAAATAACTAACTGGAAATTTATACCACCTGCAACACCACACATGGGTGGCGCTTGGGAAAGACTAGTTAGGTCAGTCAAAACGGCAATCAGTACAGTAATAGACTCACCGCGGAAGCCAGATGATGAAACGTTAGAAACAATATTGTTAGAAGCTGAAGCAATGATAAACGCCAGACCCTTAACGTATATTCCGCTTGAATCAGCCGACGAAGAGGCGTTAACACCAAATCACTTCCTGTTAGGCAACTCAAACGGAACAAAACAAATACTTTCACCCGAAGTAGAGCAGAAAGCAACACTCAGGAGTAGTTGGAAACTAGCGAGGTATATTACCGAACAGTTTTGGCAAAGGTGGCTTAAAGAATATCTCCCGGTCATTACAAGAAGAAGTAAATGGTTCAAAGAAGTCGAAGACTTGAAGATAGGAGATCTTGTGATCATAATAGGAACTACACCAAAAGACCAATGGACCAGGGGGAAAATAGAAAAGGACACACCAGGGAAAGATGGGAGAGTTAGAGAGGCTTTAGTGCGCACGTCGAACGGTCTACAACGACGATCAGCGAGCAGGCTTGCTGTTTTGGACGTCTTGCAGTAGGTGAACCCAATCAATAAAAGCTCCTTCGCGCCAGTAGGGAGAGTTCACGGAAGGGGGGAGACTTTCGTCTCGTCAGGGGTGTTCAAACGCCAAGGGTGTCGAACGGTTTCGTCGCAACAATATTTTTGACTGAAAAAAATCTCGATAGGATTTTTAAAATTCTAATTTTACTACGATATGTTATAAAACTGTATTATAAACCTTTAAGACAGCTTTCATTCAAATCTTACAAGAAATTCAAAAGATATACTCTTTTAACCACGAAAAACATCATTGTTCCATACAAAATGTATAGCCTACCCGGGTAGGCGGTTGTACGATTACGTAAAGTTTTTTGGTCGTACACAAGACGGTTAAGCAAAGGCATATATTTCCCAAATGTTTGAATAGATGATGATGCAATAAAATTAACAAATTCTGAAGTTAAACTCGGGTAGGCGGTTGTACGATTACGTAAAGTTTTTTGGTCGTGCACAAGACGGTTAAGCAAAGGCATATATTTCCCAAATGTTTGAATAGATGATGATGCAATAAAATTAACAAATTCTGAAGTTAAACTCGGGTAGGCGGTTGTACGATTACGTAAAGTTTTTTGGTCGTGCACAAGACGGTTAAGCAAAGGCATATATTTCCCAAATGTTTGAATAGATGATGATGCAATAAAATTAACAAATTCTGAAGTTAAACTGCGAGTTAAAGTGCGAGAAATTTGATCGACTCCGACCAGTTGGTGTGAATTCGGGTTGGGTATCGACACCTACTTTGACCTGACCCGACCGGAATTCGCTGCACCTACGGGTTGGCATCGCAGGTGCTTTCTCGCATCTACTGATGATACGGCCTTGGCCCGACCCGATCCGAACTCGCTGCCCCAACGAGTCGGAGTCGCTTTGACATAGTTGCACCTACTGAATCCGTACAATTCTGGGTCGCTTACGGACTGCTCCACCCTGGTAGGTTTGAGTTGACTTGCCCATCACTAATACAAGTGCTTAAGCGCTTTCTGTTAGGAGTTATAGCACTGATGTTTTCTATGTTTTGCATTTAAGAAATGTTCTACTGAAATCACTAAACCTCGTGCTTAATGCTTGTCAAAATGTTCACTCTCACATCAAATTTCCTTTGGATGTCGTTCCATCCATAGATCATATTACATCCAATATGCAAAAATCCTCATTCGGTGTTGCGGTGTTAACCCAATCTACCCGGAAAAATAGCATTTTTTAACGGGAAAATACCATTTTTTTAATGGGACCCGTTGATTTTTTTTTCTCGAATTTGAAAATACCCAATTTGATACATCCCTAGTTGCAATAGTTATTAAGTGCTGTGTTGTCGTACCGGGTACCTAAAATGTGTTTCCATCTCCAGGTTTAGAGACGACAAACAGCAAGAAACAAAACATTTTCTCACAGGGATGGAGGAGGGAGGGGGAGGATTAGGCGCCGCAAGAAGCGGTACTCGACTATAAAATATTTATATATATTATATACATAATATATAAATCTCGTGTCACGGTGTTGCAAGCACCGTGTCGTTGCGAGCAACCTCCGAAACGGCTGGATCATTTTCAACGAAACTTCGCACACACCTTATGGTGGTATGAGAATAGGTTTTAAGATTTAAAAATCGTCCAGATGTTACACTAAACTTAATTTAATAATGATTTTCTAACTCCCATACAAAGAGCAGGATTGTTGTTGTGTTGTATACGGCATTTTGACACTTGGTGTGAGGTGCCTGGCGGTTTACACTCGATGATCGGATCCTGAGGGGATACGGGCACGATACAACAATCCCAAGTAACAAAACAATTATGGAATATTTTAGTTTTTTTTTGGAATGATTCAGTTTGTCGGGCCAGCTAGTATATACATATATATATTTTTTTATGTATCGCTCACTCTGATTCGCGAGTCCCACTTCCTCGTACACAAGTCCCATGTAGCCACTTGTCGCGCCCCTCACAGGGCGCTAGATTAGTTGCCACCGTGTAAAAGACTACTGACAGGTCTGGGAGCGGAGGGAGCGAAGGTGGACGTCTGCTAACCGAAACAGAAAGGGACGGGGTGTGGGGGAAGGAGGGCAGGGGTTGTGGGATGGAATCAAGAATCAATTAGTGAGCCACTTTAAGTGGCACTCGGCATCGGTTTTGCATACTGGTTTCCACCTCCACCGCTTTTCCTCCTTCCCGCTCACAGTTTCCGCCGCGCGCATTCGCGCCACGTCAGTTACAGTGCCAATCATGCGCCATTAAAAATGGACGACCTACATTCGATGGCTGATTTGACATTGGGTTTTGTTCGGTCGCTTCCTGCCCCGGATGACAAACGGATGCCACCGTCATCCATGAAACGGTTGAGAGGGGGAGGAGGGAGAGGGGACGGTTGTAAAGGAGCAAGGAAGGCAGGATGTGGATTGATCCGGTAATAAAAAGTGAACCAGATCCGTTTGAATCACATACACACAGACATACCAGAAGAGAAGGCCGAGGCGTAGGGTAGTTTCGTACCACGTCATTAAGGATACATTGGGATATACTCGGGAGCGAAACATGGGAAGACAAGAGAACGAGAATAACAGAAGAATAGAGAAAAATAGAGAGAAAAAAAAAGAGAGAGAGAGAGAAAGAGAGAGAGAGAGAGAGAGAGAGAGAGAGAAGATAGAGAGTGGTCAGCCCGTGTCCTACACGATATCGTTTTCCAACCCCTTCCACTTATATGTAGTCGGTATAAGTCGATGTGAATTAATGTAGCTGTCAGTCGGTGCAAACAATTTAACTCTCGTCTCGGCTGCTCCCCATAGATGCCGCTACGGGGAAGAAGGCAAAGGAAGAGAGATAGAGAGAAAGACAAAGAGAGAGATGTGGAGGGGGTAATGGCAGGTTTGTTTCGCCTACGCGCCATATCACTGAGTCACCCAATTACGCTCCTAAAATGGCTTCCCTTGTCATGGTGTCCTACCAACCCTCCTCATCCTTTCGTTACATTTGCCTGGGTGCTCCATGACCATCAACAGCAGCATCATTATCCTCCCACTACATCACTCATTGGCCATACAGTTTGTGTGTGTGTGTGTATGTGTGTGTGTGTGTGTGTGTGTGTGTGTGTGTGTGTGTGTGTGTATGTGTGTGTGTGTGTGTGTGTGTGTGTGTGTGTGTGTATGTGTGTGTGTGTGTATGTGTGTGTGTGTGTGTGTGTGTGTGTGTGTGTGTGTGTGTGTGTGTGTGTGTGTGTGTGTGTGTGTGTGTGTGTGTGTGTGTGTGTGTGTGTGTGTGTGTGTGTGTGTGTGTGTGTGTGTGTGTGTGTGTGTGTGTGTGTGTGTGTGTGTGTGTGTGTGTGTGTGTGTGTGTGTGTGTGTGTGTGTGTGTGTGTGTGTGTGTGTGTGTGTGTGTGTGTGTGTGTGTGTGTGTGTGTGTGTGTGTGTGTTGATCCAGATTCCCTTTCTGAAATGGAGTGGGAGTTATGTGCTGTAAGCCACTGCTTGAAGTCAGCTATAAAGGTAAATCAGACCCACACACACACATACAAATTAACGCACAGCACTAGAGTGATTCGCATCAGAGTGGATATCAATGGGATCTTTGCTTCTCTACATCTTCATGTTTTGTTGTGCCGTTGAGGTTAAGAATAACATTCTAGAGCAGAGATGTCAAATGGTGGCCCGTGCGCCATTGCAGCCCGCGAGGTCTTTCGGTGTGGCCCGCAAACGCTTGAGCCAAAATTTATTTTGCACTTCTGCTTCTACAGTACATGTCAGTCGATTCCGGACGCCTGAAATATGAAGAGACTTTCAACTGCGCTGGTTTTCTCCACTAGTTGTCAGACCATGCGTCGTCAATAAAAAGTTCCCGGGTGTTTTTTTCGTACCTATTTTCAATGGATGTAAGCACAAAGAATATAAGAATTCCAAAAACAGTTCAAGTTATACAAAAAAAGAAATTGTTTATATTCATAAAAATAAGCATTTAATTCCAGACATTTTTATAAAAATGGTTTAAAAAATGATGAAAGCTCTGTTAAACCCTTTCAAATAATTAAATTTATTAGTAACAAATATATGATGAACAATTATTTAAAGAAATAACTTGCGTTTCAGCTCATACAAAATTGGGAATGTCCCGAAGTAACTCACTCATCTGCATGTGGGTTTGTAACAATATTTTTTTAAGCAATCAAACAAGGTACTTGGTACAAACAAGGTGATCTAAAAAACAATTTATATAAGAAAAATATTTGGAAAATTTTACAAAATCGCTCAACCAACAGGAATCAAAAACGGTTACTAAGGACTTGTATGACACCTTGCACTCCCCGAGTGTCAAATGAAGATTTGTCTAAGTACACTGAATAAACCGACCCGACATGTGGCATCAAAGCATCAAAAATAAGAATTTACTGTTTCTTATTTACGTAAATGCTGTTCACTATCAATATCAGCTCAAAAATATTAATTATAAAAATGACACTTATACTAAACATAACATTTACTATTCTGTCATGGATAAACCAACCTAGTGAGCCATTGCCAGTTATTTCTATTAGTTATGCGTACTAAATCTAGTTAGTTGATACAAAACCATCAAAATTTTAAAATAACAGAGGCATTTGACCAATTGATTTGAATTTTTGAGGCATTTGACCATTTGATTTTGCTACAGTTAAGTTTTATTTCACTTTATTTGAAATCGAATCGAACTATTGTAACGCCACTTTTATCGGTAAATCAAGTGAAAAGAACTGCTAAAGATCTGATTTTTGTATCATATAATGTCATATAAAAACTAGGCTGCGGCCCGTGTTACTATCTGCAGTAGCATTTTTGACCGCGTGGTCAAATGAATTTGATATCGCTGCTTTAGGATTTTTCCGCACTGACCTGGTGCCCGGCATAACAACGAATTGAGCAGGAAGGCGATAGTATAACGAAAAAAAATACTTTAATAAAAACTCACACACAGTCTGCACACTCGGACACAAAGTGGGGCATGGCTGCATGCATTTCAGCTGTGAGTCTATGCGTGTGGTTTTATTTTTTAAGTTACATTTACACTGTGTTACCACGGTCACCGTCGCCGCCGTTGTCAGCATGCAATTCTTATGTATATCACTCGGTTGATTTATGCTGATAGTAGAACAAAGGCATTATCGTACAGCCAGGCGGTGGTGAGTTTCAAAACGTTATGCCTAGAGGAGCGTTGTGCACACAAAACGGCAAACAACGCGAATGAAGGCAGCAAAACCTCGAGCATTCTAGTCATGCGGCAGTTCGAAGTGCCAGACGACGATGTATTTAGGTATATGACGTGCTCTTACCCCCTACAGCAACCGATGTCGGCTGCTAATCCCCTGCACACGTCCGTTGGCCCTGGACGATGCAAGGGCTCCCAGGTTGTCAAAGGTAAGCAGGGAGAGTAGCATAAGGAGGAGGGGGGGAGGATGAACGAGAAAAGGATAACTAGCAAACACGACACAAGCAGCAACAACAAAAAACTATCACTGCATCATGATGTCATTGGACTGTAAACTCGAACGATACAATCGACATAATTGGTGATTGTCTGGATACGTCAAATCTAGAACAGCTCTTACTCTTCTTCTCCCCTTTTCTCCTGCTCGTTGCAGAATGTACCGTTTGGTGATAACGAACGTTGCCCAAACGATACATACACTAGGAAACAGACAAACAATAAAATAAAAACTTTCACGTTTGGCTAAGCGCGCGAGATAAAGCTGCGCGCAGTGTTGCGAACGGTGATAGTCGTTGACATAAAATTTTACAAAATGATACTTTTTGAAGCATTGCATTCTAGATCCACGCATTCATTCGACAATCACGGAAAAAAATATCATTTGACACGATGATATTTTTTCTGCTACAATCATTTGACTTTTTGATTTTGCCGTACCTCAAGTGAACTAGATCTTCATCGAAAATGGGTCCTTTTTTCGTGTTTTCCGGTGAATTTCTATACTCCTGTAAGAGAATACCATTTTCCAGGTTCACTGAGTGAAAATATCAAGTGGTCTAATGGCTTAGTATCGGTAAACGCACGATTAAGCAGTTCTGGATTCTCACTGAAAAATGTCAAATGACATTCATTCTACATTTTTTGCAATCATGTCATCGCAAAAGCATTGATTGTTAATGCACAAATGATTGTCGCTTTTGGAAAGTCGTGTCATGGTAACCCTGAATATCATGATCAAAAAATGATTTTGACACCCGCTTACTGCGAATATCATAAAAAAATGTCGACAATTAACAACACTGGCTGCGCGATGCAAACTAGTACCGACCTGCAATTAGCTGCCCGTCCAAATTGCCAGCTTGGCCAGTACCTTCTGCTCAGGATGCCAGTCTCTATTTAGACTAAAATGTTTCTCTCTTCTTTCTTTCTTCGTTTCATGTTTTCATCGCGCCGCAGGTAAGCCGCATTCATTGTTATAATGGTCAACCGTCGATCGAAACGCATCCGATACGAAGGGACAACACTACTGCGAGGAGTGGGCGTGGAGTCGAGCAGTAACGGTCAGCGTAACGCGAAAGAAACTTGGACCAGTGCACCGTTAACGTAGCTGAGTTGTGTGTGTGTGCGCGCGTGTGTGTGTATGTTTGCTTTTAAAAGCACGTATACGAAAGCAGCATTTGAAATATCGAGCATGTGGTTTGCGTTAACGCTGGAGCGGACAACTTAAAGACTTCAGATATTCCCCTTCCCTATTACCGTTAACGGGGATACCCTTCCAGCTATAGTGTGGATTTCGGATCGATCGCCCAACTCCTCAATATAAGCACTGTTACTAAGCCAGCAAGACTCTATATCGCTATCGCTAGTCATCTGTTATCGTTACCCCCGTCAGTGGGGTAGTAAACGTTTTTGAAACAGGTTTCATCGTCTCTCGTATATGTATATATAAATATTTATATATCTAAACATATACATACATACATCTATATCTCTCTGTTCGTCTGCACTCACATGTTGTGGGCACTGTAGTTTCCGCAGAAGCTGTAATCTGGATAGCTGTGCATCAGTGTGTATCTGTGTTGCTGGTGCCTGTATATGTATGTGCGTGTGTGTTTCGTTATTTCAGCGTCGAGCAACGAAATCGAGCAGTAATGCGATTGCAATTATGTGTACCTATGAGAGCATTGCTGCTGCCTTGTTCGAGCTCTAAATGAGAAGTATGCGATCGTAAGGACGCAAAGAGTGTTTGTGTATGTGTGTGTCTATCGAAGGATAGTAGTATAGACAATTCAATACCTGCTCAGCAGAAGATTGCTACTCGTTTAGAGATGATCTTGCTGTCCCTCGTACCCTTCCTTAGCTCACTGTCTTAGACTAAAAAGTAGATCAACCCAGATTCACTACGACGACTGCCTGAAATGTTCAGTGTTCCTAATGCTGTACTGTGCACCCGTAATCGGGCAGGTAGCTAAAGCAAACTGTACCGCTGTGCAAAAGTGTCATTTACGCCTGACTGGAGCGTGTGTTGTCCGACGCGGGCAAGTATTGGCGCTGCTCGACCGGTTCCAGGCCCTGCACTTAAACGCACAGGCACGCAATTCGTAGCGATGTTACCGAACGACTCGCCAGACACTAGCAGTAGGCACTAGTAGCTGTGTTTGCAGGGCGTGTAGTTAGCGTGTACCCAACTGCCAAACGGAGCCCCAGAGATACCAAACAGGGGACCTGCAGGGCGGGAGATTGAGGAAGGGGGCTCGAACAGGCTCGAATGGCATCGTTCGCACACGCAAGCTCGCAGCACGTTCGTACGATACAGCTTTAGTAGACATGAAACTAATGAGCCCGCTGAGGGCGCTGCTACTCGCCCTCGTAATGACACTCGCCGAATCTGCTGGAGGTAGGTGCCCGGTATTTTTGGTTCATCTTTATTTCCCATTCCAAACACCATTTCCGCTGTCCTCAGAACGTAAATAGGGTGCCATGTTTTGCTTTTAGTGAAGTTAGGCTTCTGTCTTTTTGACAGTGTGGTTTTAAACAAAACAAAAATAGTAAAATCGAAATATATCGCACAGAAAAAGCAGTAACTGTATAAGCTCCCAACCACAACCAGCAACAAGCGTCACCGCCACCGCAGGACACGCTCGCTAAAACTGACAGCACAGCAAACGAATGACCGAAGAAGGGGGCATGGACCAAAAACCACTGCCTATCGTTAGTGCTTACTGGTTGCAGATAGCTTAAAAATAGATTGCAAACGAGAAGTGGATGTAGAAAACGTCCAAAACAGAGAGCGAGAGAGCGAAGGAGAAAGAAAGGGAATACAAAATGTATGACAGCGCTAAAACATGAAACAGGCCATAATGGCGCCCGGCGTTTAGGGCAAGACTGGAGCAGAAGCTGGCAGCAAAACGCGCCAGTGATGTCTCACGCTGAGTGAAAGTCACGCTGCTTTAGTTAATGGTTTGTTTTAGAATTCCTACGCTTTACCCGTGATTAAAGTAGTGCGGCAAAGCGTTTGGATTCTGAAACGAAACGTTAACAACGCCATAGCTTCACAGCGAGCGATAGGAGAAATTTGATGTAACACACAACGGTAATCAGCGATACTACTAGCAAATGAGTTGCAGGAACCGATACGTCAAATCAGAATTGCTTTCTGCAGGCAAACCTTCAACTATGAAGTGGTTAGTGCTGAAACAGTAGCGTGAAACGGCATCTTCAACCCACCAACCCCTCATCTGTGCTTGATCTGTACGGAAACTTCCACCCGATCCAATACCCCGTGGAAGAAGTCTCCTGAGTCTCAATTTCCTCATTGTTAAACTTCGACAATCTGGGCGGCCCGTCTGAGTCCAAAAGTGTCTTCCACCGACATTTACAATCTGGCCATATCTCGCCATCAGGATCATGCACTGCTCCAACATCCCCTACCGTGCAGTAACCGCAGCTTGCAGCTCGTCGAGCACAAGTGCTCGAATAAATGTTTACACAAGTTCCTACACATGTTCCCGGCAGCCCAACGACGCAGCTGCCGGTGCCAACTTCCTGCAATCATTATGCAATCTAATCGATGCCGTTTCCCTTTGCTTGATGAACTCTCTTTCCAGAAGCTGACTACACTCTGGATGATTCATTCTGGAATGAGGAAAGCCCAGTAGGTAAGTTTTGATCAGCACATAAATCCATTAGCGTAGCACGCTTTGCGGTCCACTGTACGTCTGACCGCCTACGAGCCTGGCACAGGACAAAGTTGCACATCTTGCCATCTTGTCATTGTCGCTGGCGCTCGACGGCGTGTTTCTGTGTTGTTCTGGTGACGCTCCCCGTCCTTTCCATAGCATCTCCGCTCATATCTCGGTGACAAGTTGGAGTGAAAAGTTTCTCTTCTCCCGCGGGCGGAGTTCCTCCCAAAACCCTTACCTCTCACCCCACCCCATCTTCCCTAGTACGAATGCTGTCGTCAGCACAGCGAGGAGATAAAGTTCCTAGGTTCACCTGTCAACTCGGTGCCTCAGCAAGCTGTGTTGCATAATTTTTAGCTGCCAAATTTAATAACCGACCGCTCCTCTTTTTCTTTCTCTTTCTCTCTCTCTCTCTTTTCTATTTCTCTCTCTCTATCTCTCTCTCTCTCTATCTCTTTCTAACTCTTTGGCCACTGTTTTGAAGGTGAGGTCGAGCGTTTACTGAAGGAGCACCAGCAAAACCAAGAGCTAGTGGATAAGATCGGTAGCAGCTACTACCAGATTATCTATCCCGTACAGCTGCGCCATCATGAGAAGATGGGCATCTCGACGCGAGAAGTTAACCAGCCAAAGGTACGCTATCGCTTCCGCGAACCGGCGGATACGAACCGGACACGTACACGTAAATCTTATTATTATGAAGCTAATTATGCTGTGTATGGTGGTGATGAGACGGGTGGAACGGTATGTGTTCCTTTCTATCATAACATATGCATCCCATTTTCACATGTTTCCTGTTTTCGTTTTATGTTATTTTCTCTTATCATAGAGCTTTTGGGGTTTTGTTTTCTTGAGTTTTTTGTCCCTACCTAGTCGCATCTCTTACATTCGTACGTTTTTCCTACCTCTGTTTGGTTTTCCATTCCCGTCATCCCGCGCACATACTGTTTGAGGAGATGTTTCCCTCGACATGAGGTGCACAGTAGCCCTGAAAACAGTATGTCACTTACCCATTTTAAAAAGATATGTTCACGAGCACAAATCATCGAAATTTTAGGTTAGCTCCATACATACATGTTTTCTGTTTTCTCACGCAAAGCTCACTTCATTATCAACTCACTCAGTTCACGAGCACAAATCATCGAAATTTTAGGTTAGCTCCATACATACATGTTTTCTGTTTTCTCACGCAAAGCTCACTTCATTATCAACTCACTCAGTTACCAGCAAACCGATAGAATGCAAATGGTGCACAGCAAAACAAAAACGCTGGCAAATGTATTTGCATTAGGTACCTAAGCAAACAACCTGTAGTATTCCGAGATAACTGTGAATGTGTGGTTAAGTGGATTCTGCAGGATGCCATTCCGGTCGAATGTAAAAGGACACGCGTCACTTAAATATACTCGCTCTGTCGCTAATCTCCCCATGTCTCTAGTACTTAGACATCCGTCCATTATCTTATTACTGCTCACTTGGCACCGTCAATCTAGGCAACAATCTCTAGAGCAAATACATTACATCTGCTCCTGGCGAATAGGGCGAAAGCGTTACATATATTACATGGCTGTCCGTGTTTGCGTGTGTCTATCAGTGCAAGACAAATCGTTACATAGCATCAACAATTGAGACATCGAAGAGGTGCTTTCAGTAAAAAATAACAACATTTCTTTTTGCTTTTGCGTACGTCAGTTGCATTGCTTTCGAGCTTTTCACGTATGCAATCCGCACATACGGTTAGAACCTGTTTTACACCACTAAGAAGCAACTCGTTTGTTTGCTGGTGAAGCAGTAAGCTTTGGATGCGTA
Organism: Anopheles coluzzii; assembly: GCF_943734685.1. NCBI lineage: Eukaryota > Metazoa > Arthropoda > Insecta > Diptera > Culicidae > Anopheles > Anopheles coluzzii. The sequence goes on from NC_064669.1 coordinate 18,917,118, forward strand.
CTAGGCGAAAGTTTGTTATCCTTGTTTTGTTTTACGTCAAGCGTACTATTGTTTTACCCGTACAAGATGCCCCAGCCTCTTTTGTCTCTTATTTCAGCTGCACGACACTACACGAAAACCACTTTCCCGGCGGATCGGTGGTTGCATAGGTTCGATATAACTATATTCTTTTCCTTTTCATTACTCTTTTATATCTCTGTCGCTCACTCTCGTCGTTTGCCCGGTACTGGTCCGCAGTTTCCACAGCGTGGCTATGACGGTAGCTACTCCGGCAGTGGCGGTGGCCGTGGTCGATCGAGGGTAAGTATCGACGCGTCGTACATATGAAAAAAAACGCTAATAAATTTACAATGTGATCGGAAATGATAAAGCAAATTCTCTTCCGTGGCACCTTGGGCCGGCATACATTACCGCAATCCGAGGGTGAACAGAGAAAAAAAACCCGTAGCATCGATTAAAAATCTCCAACACTCATTACAGAGCAATTCCTTAATCAGAACAGCGGGAATAATCAAGTGATGAAAAATTAGATACCGCCTTCGGTTGGCAGTTTTTCTTTGTCCGCGTGCTTTATCTCCGGGGGCTTTGGTTCCCGCTGTAGTGACCCAATTGACAGGTCGGCAAGAAAGTCGATGCCGAAACGGTGGAATGTACACGGCTCCGAACGCCGATCGTGCAAAGGGATTGAGAGTGCCAACCAGAAAGAGATTTTACTGAAGCGGGGAACACAGCAAAAGAAAGAAAATGAAACACAATCACGAGATTTGCATCTTCATCGCGTCAGCGGATGCTTGTTAGGCACACGTACCTGCACAAATCGTTCGGGTCGCTTATTCGTCAGCGGAAATCATAGTCATCCGTTTCCGTTCATCCGGACAATTGCTTTCGAAACAGTGTGCTCGCATCTCGAACGTGCGGCAAGAAGGAGGGGGGGGGGGGGTGGTAAGGGGAGAAGTCTCGGCAACACATCACCACCCAAGCCAGATTGGGTGAGGGACTCAGCACTTGTTTGTTCGTGGGTCGGGCAGACTGGAGCACTGTGTGACGGAAATGAACGTATTTATTGGAAAAGAAAAATCCAACGAGAGAATGTGACCTGCTCCGGGCGTCTGCAAGAGAGTCTATGCGATGCAGATGCAAAAGACTCCGGGGCCTTCAAGGACACCGGTGACCGGGTACAAGGAATTGACAATCGACATCAGGCACGGTTACAGGCATTGGTGGTATATAATTTGAGCATGCGAATATTCGAACGAGGTTGGGCAGGGCTGTGCTGGTCCCCAGAATTGCCTTAGAGTGGATGCTGTGATCGCCGTCCCCGGGTAGGGAAGGTCATGGAGGGGTGAGGAGAGGAGGGGGGGGGGAGTAGCTGAGTTCTCTCTTACACAGACATTTACGGACGGCAACCAAACACCGCCTGCGCAATTACGATAAAACTAATGAACCTTCATTTCCCCCTTTTTACCATTTACACGTTTATCTCTCCTATCGCTTTCGTTTGCAGACTGGGAAGCATTTTCATCGAACATCACTTTTGATAAAAGCTTTTAACCATAAATTTCGATTAGATTTGGAATTAAATACGTGAGTATTCGCTGCGCTAAGCACGATTTCTCCAGCGAGCGCCTTTTTTAATCGTATCTCAGCCGTTCCAAGCCAGCCTCCTAATGGTTTACCTTTGTCTTTTGCTTTTGTGTTTCCCCCTCTCTTCAAACGCTATGCCTCACAGACAATTACTAGCTCCCAACATTGTACAGAAGCACTATCTACCTAGCGGGTTCGCTCAGGATTCACATCGAGTAAGTAGGATCGTTTAAAGGGGGGTTATTAACCAAGGGGTGCAGCAAAGTCACAGTCTCACTGACGCTCTCGTCTGGTCGGCCGCACTTGACAGGAAATTGAACACTGCTACTACCACGGTACGGTTAAAGACTATCCGGGAGCTAGTGCAGCCTTCCACACCTGCAACGGTGTCAGCGGTGTGATACACGTCGGTAATGAAACGTTTGTTATTCATCCATTTTACGGAGGTGATTTATCGGTATGTTATTTTTCCATCTTCTTTCGATTTGATAACGCGACTGACCCCGTTTAACCCGCTCTTCCCGTTAAGGGGATAAACACATCAGGAGCCGCGGTGAAGATCTTGTTGCAAGTCCCTCCGGCGTGGTCCGTGAGGTCTGAACATTCGTCCAATAGCTCGAATTCTTTCCATAGGGCTGTTTGGTGTATGTCTTGGGAGAAAGCAACATCGATAGTCAGCACTCCTCCTGTATGTGTGTGCCCTGTTAACAAAGCAAACAAACAAAACAAGCGTCTCATTTCTGTTCTGGAACAAATGCTAAAAAAACACCACCCGTTCGTTTCAGCAGAAACATCCACATGTTATATTTGAAGCACGTACAAAATCAAATAAAGGCTGTGCGAATTCTGGCAACCTCGAGTGGAGGACGCGATCGATACGCCGCGGCAGCAGCCACCATGCCGGGTTAGTGGAGCTGATCGATCGCAACGGTGCTGGCCGGTACAGGCGGGATGTGCGCGAAACCACCAAGTACATCGAAACGGCCCTCATTATCGACAAGGCGATGTTCCAGAAGCGCAACGGCAGCACCCGGACAGAGGTGGTCCACGATGCCATACAGGTGGCGAACATTGCTGATCTGGTACGTATGAAGAGGGGGGAGCAGGATATTAGGGGAAAAAATCCTGTGCCTTGATCGGGACGATTAACGTATCTTTTTCCACTCCCATTTTACCTCACTGCAGTACTTCCGTACTCTGAACACACGCGTGTCCGTTGTATATATCGAAACATGGCAGGGCCAAAACCAGGCCCAAATCGACGGAGGCAAAGATATTAGCAAAGCAATATCCAATTTTAACGACTATACATCTAGGAATTTGTATAAAATAGATAAAGATACGACCCAGCTGCTGACGTAAGTAATTTTAGCCTGTCAAAGCGTAGGACTTTTCTGATCCTTGCGTTACCTCATATCATTGGCAGTGGCGAGACATTTGCCGGCGGTGAAGTTGGCATGTCCGTTCCGGAAACCGTGTGCACACCGAAGGCTGTTGGCATAAGCGTAGACATGAATCCTTATGAGCCGCATCTGCTCGCCGGAACGATGGCGCACATGATAGGACACAACATTGGCATGGGTCACGACGATAATCGTAAGTACCGTGGGATGATGCTCGTGTAGACTACTCATTCGCTTAACATTTTTCACTGCTCTGAACACGTCTGCTCAGGTGACGAATGCATCTGTCGCGACTGGCACGGTTGCATTATGTCGCAATCGATTGTCGGTCTGGAGAACGTACAGCCGTACAAGTTTTCCGAATGCAGTCGACTGGATTACATCGATGCGTTGCGCATCGGACACGGTCTCTGTTTGTTGAACAAACCGAATGAGGTACGTTTTGGGGAGGGGATGAGAAGTGACGGAGACATTCACGACTATACCGACTTTACCAGGTGGAGCTTCGTAAGAACTGCGGCAACGGGATCGTGGAGGATGACGAGGAATGCGACTGTGGCAGTGCGCTCGATTGCGACAAGACGGATCCGTGTTGTGACGGCATCACCTGCAAGCTAAAAAAGGAGTCCCAGTGCGCGACTGGGCCCTGCTGTGATAAATGTATTCTAAAGCCTCCGGGCGTCATATGCCGCGATGCGCACAACGAGTGCGACCTACCCGAGTACTGCAATGGCGAGTCTGGCCAGTGCCCGCCCGATGTACATAAGAAGAATGGCAACCCGTGCGGTATGAACTCTACCGGCTTCTCTACAGGTATGGATTGCTTCAAACAATAATGCGTAGATAGGCACTGAAGCTCTTCCATAACGTAATTTCTTTTATTTTCGCACAGGTTACTGCTTCAACGGTGTTTGCCCTACGCAGGCCGCCCAGTGCGAGCGAATCTGGGGTTACAGCGGTACTGGTGCCGATCGAGTGTGCTACGAACAGTTCAACTCGAAGGGCTCCATTAACGGCCATTGCGGCAAGGACGCCAATGGCAACTACATCAAATGCGAGCCAGAGTAAGATCTCGCTACTCTACATTCTTCCAAGAACTTCAATTCCATATCGAATCCCCCTCTCTATATCTTTCTCTCTCTCTCTCTCTCTCTCTCTCTCTCTCTCTCTTTCTCTCTCTCTCTTGCTCTCTCTCTATTATTATCTCTCTCTTTCTTCATTTTTCCATCTTACTCATGCTTTCTTTCTCTATTTTCGTTTCCTTATGTCCAGGAATATTCAGTGTGGTTCACTTCAGTGCAAGGATGGCGACCGTACGCCAGTGGAGGACTGCTGCGAACATTTGTACTCGCGGGCAATCATCTCCATACGCGGCACGGAGTACGAATGCAAGTAAGTTTTACGACAATCATCACCATTGAAACTCTCATCTGACAGTGATGCACCTCTCATGTCAAATTCCTCTACGCCAGGTCAATCACTGGGGCGTCCACTAACTCCAACACGCCACCGTACGGACTGGTACGCGACGGTACACCGTGCGGTGATAATCTGATCTGCGTCAATCAGACTTGCGTCAGTATCTTTCCATACATCGATCAAACAAAGTGTCCGACGAACCATAACAATCTCGAATGCTCCGGCAATGGGGTAAGTAGAGGGGTTGTTCCAATTACCTGCTCTTTTTTTCTCTCTCTCTCTCTCTCTCTCTTTGTCTGTGTACATCTGCGTTACCAGAATCCCTGATTGCTCGGAATTTGATGGGAAATACTCACTCTATAGAAAAAGAGCGAGCAAAATACTCCAATATGTCAGAACATCGGGAGTGTTTAGTTGACGCGCCACAATGGCGGCATGCAAAGATGCCTCTGATCCTAACCCACTTTCCCCTCCACATACCACCCGCTCCTCTTGTCTGTTTCCGGCAGGACTGTACCAACAACAATAAGTGCTTCTGCAAGTTTGGCTGGACTGGCCCGGATTGCTCAATTCAGGCGCATATCACTACCACGTACCCGTCGCTGATCACGTCCACCACGTCGGAAAGCACTATCATCATGGAGAAGAAAACGACTCGCTACGGTAAGTCTATTCGTTGCCCGTGCTTGCTGCGTTCCATATTTTCCAACCCAAAAAACAACAACAACCAACAGTAGTGTTTGCTACGTCTTGTTAAACAATTTCAGTTTGTCCGATGGTTTCGTTTTAGACATTTTAATGCTTTTGTTTTTGATCAATACACCGTGTAGAAATGTTATACAACATACCTCAAGCCAAATACTGCCGATTTGCATTATAATTAAGTAAAGCAATAATAAGTCATACAGAAGAAGGAAACCTTAGCTGCTGTGCAAAACATTACCAGAGCACAAGAACACACATGCCACATTCTAAACAATGAGCAGAAACAGGAAAAAAGCATTACAACTACCCATGCAACACTCACATGCCCAAGTTTCCTTACAAGATCAATGATCAGTAGAGCCGAAAAGGAAAAAGTAGAACCCTTTTCCTTTTAACCTGTCAGCCGTGAACAACACACCCTAAAAACATGAGTGACTTTTCGAGCATACATTTTAGGTCTCTCTCTCTCTCTCTCTCTCTCTCTCTCTCTCTCTCTCTCTCATTCTCTCTCTCTCTCTCTCCCTTTCGCTCTCTCTCTCTCTCTCTCTATGTATATATATGGATATATATATATATCTTTCCACACGTCTCGTGCATACTTATTACCCTGGGTTTAAGAAACACTATTAATGGGTTTCTAATCGTTTCAGCGCCTTGGAAAGTTGCTCTAGGGATAGTAAAGTTTTCTCGATTTACCATAATGCAGATTCTTTCGATCGTGCCCCCCTCAAATCACCTCTTTTCATTTGATTTTGTCAAGCAAATCAGGTATACGGTTGGGATTGTTAGGATTCATAAATTGTCGCAAGAGGGCGCTAGCGTACGCGAACCCAACTAACAAATTGATCAGCACCTAATTCCGTGCCTATTTCTACTCATGCTAGTTGTTTGCATTAATTAAAGTACACTCGAGTCTCTTATGGCATAAGTGCCGACTAGGCTCGGGCGACTGTAACAGTGCGTTTGAATGAGCTATAGCTATGCTATAGTTAGTTTTCCTGATTCAGTTGATAGCCAAGAAGAAAGCTCAAGCTACAGCGAACCATACCCTCCCCATCCACACAAACATACAGCGCCACAAAGATTAACCGGCAACAAATTATGACAATGGTAATCGTCAACTTGTTTTCGACAGTTTCACACAGCAAACACATTCACGCCTACACACAGCCACGAATAAATCGTCTTCAAATTTGAGTCTCATGTTACGCTATTACTAGAGCGACAGTGTATTGTTCCTGCGTTAAGTTTGCATTATGTTGTGTTCATCACTCTATAAAGACCGTTTTGACGTTTCTTCGCTTTGTCTCTTTGTTTATAATGCAAAGCTTACATGAGAGAAAAAACACAATGTTTTCGTTCGCTACAACTACATACCTCGTGTTCCGGTAAAGGGCCCTTTAGTTGGGCACTACGCAATCAGCAATGCAGTAATCAGTAACGCCGAAATGCATCTCATGAATCCGATCCGAACGTATGGATAATTCAAAAATTAAAATTAGATTTTTATGTGTTCGAAGATACGGGATAATCGTTACTTGCCAAATTAACGCATTTAAACACTCATACGCGCTGAAATCTGCATCAATATCATGCAAACTGTTGCATGATTGCATTGGGAAACTATTTGAAGCAATGCAACCAAGTTGTGCAATCAGTGTAGAACACAATAGAGTAGCGGATTGCATACGGAGAGGCTAAAAATTGTTCCAAACGGTTGCGATTGCGGTTTCTGATTGTGTTACTCCCGTCTAAAGGGGCGCTTAAGGCTTTACGGAACGTAACAGAACGCCAAGGCCGCTTCTCTTTCTTTTTCTCTTTCTCTTTCTTTGTTTCTCTCTCTCTCTCTTGGATCATTTCCGTTCCTTGTTGGTGTTGCCACAAATACCGAATAAAAAAAAACTCCAGTAATAAAACCACTACAAGCTACCAAACATCGTATCTGTCCAACGCGACAAGCATTATAACTGCCATACGGTGCAGATTCCATACACATCTTAGTCAATACTTTGCTATAAAATGTTTCTCTCCTTGTTTCTTTCTCCTCTCGCCTACCGACATCACAACGTACAAAATCGCCGTCACCACACCTTGATTCGCATCAAAACAAAAAATCCATTACAAATGCCAATTGTAAAATCTAAAACAAAAAACAATCGTCGATTGCATCCAATCCCCGCACGATGTTCGATGCAAAACGTGTGCGAACGACCGCGGCAAACAAATCCTCCAACATCGATTAATGCCGATACACAAAACTGACACCATTACTACCCCTTCACACCCACAACCATGTGTGCACGTGTGTGTATGTCTGCCATTCTGTCTGCCCAACGTGTAACATATCCGGAAACACCGGCCTCGTTTGTTTCAATCTGGTTGAAAAACTGGACACTCGCAAAACGCATCCTTTGTCGGTTCACTCCGCCATTACAAAACATGCACGTACGCACACATACACACACAACGCTCTTACCTACGCGCACTCTGATCACGTGCTGCCCACCTCGTTCACGAATGCGCCCTGATGCGCTCAATACGGCAACACAAATACCTAAACCCACCATCAAACTCCATATCAAATGCAAACGAAACAACTGAATCGCACAAATCGATGGCACAAACCAACAAAAAAAAATCGTCAATAAAAAACGAACTACAATGATGCATTTACTGATAACTGATGGTTGGGCCCACATAGATCACGACCAGGGTAAGGTCAGCACCCTGGCAATGGTAATCATGTTAGTGGTAATCGTCAAATGTGTCTTCCTTTGTTTCGCGTTAATGGCTGTTTGCTACAGGTAAAATGAACCAATACCTATAATTATTTGTTCAATTCACAATCATTCAAAACTTCCTAGTAACTGTGACTGTCCCTTAAAAACTGAACCGAACCTTCTTCTCGCACCGTGTAATTGAAAACTGTGTTTTAAGTAGCTTCTGTATTGCAAACGTATACAGGATTGTTTTAATACTTTCAAATAGTAACCACGAGTTGTGGATGGTTTTAAGATTTATTTTTGTTTGTCATGTTTGATGAATATCTAAAACTGATGTATGTCAAAATCTAGCTAAAATTATCCTATGTTGTAAGGTTCATAGCGTGTTGTAACGTGTTTTCGTGCTATTCAATGTGTCCAAACAGCGTAACTTGAAAAGCGTTACCTTTCAGTTTTAAATTTACGTTTCATGCGCTCTGCGGTGCGTGTTACTTGGGAAAAACACACGGTGCGTTTGTTTAAGTGCAGTCGCACAACACTACTTGTCAAAGCAACACTTCTATTTTGCGGATGCTTCTATCGAGTGCGATTTAGCATCTTTTAATTTAATAAATGTTACTTGTTTGAGCGATTTTTAAAAGAAACACATGAATAAGCAGTGTTTGCGTTGCATTTTTTGCAGTACTCTCTGTGTGTGCGTGATTTTTTTTTCATACGCGTTATTTACGCCTGACACCGACACGTCATTCGACAATCGTCCAACTGTGTCAACTAAATGGTTTAACACCATTACCATATTGTGTGTTCATCATCACCAAATGATTGAAGTTTTGTTTTATATTTGTTCACCATCATCCTCGACATCAACCAACAAAAAGTCATCCATATATGTCAAATGTTTTTCCTACCCTATAACTTTATTTATTTTTATGTTAAGATTTTGTATGTTTTTTCTTCTTCTTCCGGTTTTTATTTACATTTTTCCAAAACTCTTCCAGATCCCCTAAAACTATTCCCGACAAGCCTGTGGTGCAAGCACGCAGGCGTCCGGCTAATAAACTCAATACCGGCCTAAAATCTAACGTTTAAACCACTCGAATTGGATGAAAGGATGGAGCAAAATGTTAAGCAACGTAATCAAGATAATTCAAACATGATGTGCCAATCAATCAATCGGAAATTTGGAACTCTTTACGCAGATCATGATTTAAATAAATTTAATAATTATAATAAATCATAAAAAAAATCATCAAACCTGTCAGTTAAGTGAACTAGATTTAAAAATTAACTTAAACACTTAGTAACACCCAAGCTTGAAGGGTGCAGATGTCATGTTCTAAACGTCAAAATAAATGGAAAATAATTTGCTAATACTGTCAAGCTGGGCTTTTTAGTGACATTTGTAAAGTGAAAACGCAAATCGGTTACTAATCAGCATACATCATCAACTTAATCTGCTATGACGAATCGTGCGTTACGCTCCGCTGTCAATAGCGTGACCAACACAACAGTTAGCAGACACGAATTGTTTTATGCGCAGCAAATCTGCCGTGGAGTATTGTACTCTACTGCTAAGAGCTTTCACACGCTTTCAAGTACTGCTTGTGTCACTTTGTGCGAGGCCATCGTGCAGTCAGGCTTTAAGGATTTTTTTTTTGTTTTTATTCATTTTTGTTGTTAGTTTCTTGTTTTGATATGTATACATACCTCTCTCTGTCTCTCTTTCTGTCTTTGTATCTTTCCGTTTTTTCATTTGATTGATATCCGTCCACATATGTGTTAATCTGTACCAACCGTATTTTAGCCACTCTGCAATAGTAACGTTTCTGTCAGTGTCTCAATGTTCGCACACACACATACATTCAAATTCTAGTTCTTTGAGTTGATTTGTCTTTCAAATAATTTGTACGATTTAATTTCATTGTTGTGTTATTTTCTTGTACTTTATTCTGTTTTTATTTTCCTACAAAATTTCGTTTGTTTACATTATTTTTTTCTCATCGTCATTTTGCTTCTATGTTATATATTAGTCCTTATTACTTTAAGCTACTATGATTTGTTTTCATCCCTTTTTCCATAAGCAAAATCATTATAAAATAACAATACACACACCACAAACCAGCCACATTCTTGCTCACCGTTTTTTTACTACTTGTCTGTATCGAGTGTAATTTGCATATACATAATACATATGTATATAGATATTTCCGTTTATTTTTGCATATGTTTACTTTCGTATGACGTGTTGATGTGTTGTGTGCCGTGTAATTATGTGAATCTGTGCCTATTGTTAATGCATTGGAAGTACGTTGTGAGCAAAAATCAAACAAAAACTCTTATTTCAAAACAAGCAAATCCCATATGTCACTCGTATGTATCGTTTCTGGCTGTCTACTCTTCCTCTGTCTCTGTCTCTCTCGCTCTCTCTCTCTCTCTCTCTCTCTCTCTCTCTCTCTCTCTCTCTCTCTCTCTCTGTCTCTCTCTCTCTCTAATATTTCTGTTAAACGAGCGATTTCTTTTTATGGGTTTCTATTTTTTTCTGTTTTTCTTTTAAATGCTGTTGTATTTAATATCTGTTGTATGATGATGCCTCTCTCTTCATCTTCACCATTCTGCACATACACACACACACATATTGCAATCGCTCCTTTGTTACGTTTTTGGTCAACTATGTATCTCTCTGTTCGTTTACCTTAATGAAACATTTGTTTGTCGTGTCGTTATAAATAATTGTACAATAATTTTAAAATCAAATCAATTACCCATTAAAACCATCAAAACTTGTCTCAAAGTCGAAGCAGCTATAATACAACCCAACGATAAGACGCTTTATTTTTCCGTTTTTTTAATTAAGTGTTTACTGCAAAACATTTCTAATGCGGCTCTCTACTATGGTGACGATATTATGTGGTTGAATGTCAAATTGGCACTCAAAAATATTTGTACTTCAAAAACTCTCCTCCTTTGTAACTGTTTTCAACATCACCTGCACCTGTTATGATATAAGCGTTTACGGATGTTTCGTTTCCCTCGCAAAATCTCAATGTTCGCATAAGCTGATGATAGTGCTCGTCCTCCACGATGTTTGGCGAATATTGGTTGTTTGCGTTTCACAATCCTCATTTCTATTTACTTTATGTACACTCTCTCTCTCTCTCTCTCTTTCTTTCTCTGTCTCACACACACACGCCCCTCTTTTCACAGCACCCCGTCTTCAATTAATTTTCTGTTTGGGGGCTGAAAATGCAATAAAATACCGGTTTCGTATGGGCGATGTGCTATAGTGTCATTTGTATAACATAGCTTGAACCATTTTTATTTTTATTTTTGGGCATACATTTGGGAATAAAGTAAATTACATTCCAAAAAATTATTAACATAACACGATAATGGTGATGTTTGAGTGCTTTCATCTTGCCAGGTCCAGCAAAACCATTTTTTCTCTCTCAATGTTTTGTTTGTTTTCAGATTAACATTTTGTGACATTATATTTAATCTGTCTTTTGGCAGAATTTCGAAATTTAATTTCTTGTGCCTGGAACTGACCTTCGCTGGATGACTTTTTTGTCCATATTTTTTATATAGGTTTCGTTCATTATTACTCTTTATAGTATGAGAAATATCCCAATGTCCATCGCCAACATACTGTGTATGTTAATTATACTCCAATTAAACTGAACGTTTTATAACAAACATGTTAACCGCAGTACATTAGTCAACCTCTCTACTTCCATCATCCCTTTCACCCGTTTCGCTACAAAAAAACGTAACGTCGTTGCATTTCTTATCCGCTCATGGTAAAATTACTTCGTTTACGTTGTTCGAACACATCAAAAACATTGTGCGTTTGTCCAATCCGAACGCCACTAGATGTCGCACGTGCGCTCCCTGTTGACTTTTTTGTATTCTTTCTGGTCATTGCTTGCTTGCGCTCTTCTTATGCCTCCTGTTTTTGGATAGCTGACCTTCGGTGGCAGTGATTTTTTGCCCGAAAAGCTCCCGTTTTCGTACGCCTCAAACAAAAGCAGTAGATTGTGAATGCTGTTCAATGTGAAGCAAGCAAGCTTTCAGTCATCGCTTTCAATCATGTATGTACTCGTACTCTTCTAAAACAAAACAAACGGCAAAATGTCATGCCCACTAGGTACGGTAGGTCCGATATACGCCTGGACAACCCGTACGCACGCTCGACTGCGGACGCCTGGACTGGCTATTTGATGTTGCATATTTTTGTCCTGATTTTTCGCCCGTGTCAGTGACGGGAGGAAAGGTCACCCTTTTGTTTGAAGCGTTATTTCTTTTGATAGGAGAGTGAGTTGAATGAGCAAAAGAGTAAAAGAGGGCGGCCGATCACTGTCGTATTCGAACACAAAAAGCCCACCTAATATAGTATCGAACGTTGTTTTTCAAGATACACGAAAAACACGATTCGATTGATATTGCCGCAAGTCTGGTAATCTCACCCCTTGCGTGTGTATGAGCGTGTATGTTAGAGGCGTTCCTTGTACGAATTTGGACAGGTTCCCGTATACATCAATGGCCTTCAATAGAAAACTGCTAAAAGCTAGACGCACTGGACACACAGTGAATGATTCCTGTGACTTTCGACGAATCGGTAAGGCGTGTGTGCACTTCAGGCACCAAAAGCGTGCAAGACTTTAACGTACCGATGAGGGGCAATATGCAACAGCAATATCCTCCAGGAACTTATTATCGAGATATTAGTCGTGCCGTTTGTATTTTTGTTGTTGTTTTCCTTCAAGAAGATAGTTTTGATTATGAATTTCACCTTAAACATGCCTTCAATACTTTGATAAAATATTTGCCACACACAGTTTGCCTGCACACCAGCACATACCTGAAAGACTCGGAGCCTTAATTTCATATATATCTGCTTTGTCTGTTTATGTTCCGGTAATTTGCTTTTTTTTAAATATTTTTTATTATTCATTAAAGAAACATTACTATGCAAACAGGTAATGCAAACAAGGCAACTACTAGCCTTTCTTTATTTTAGTTTGTTTTCCTTTTTGGTGATGTCGTGGGGGGAGGGGGGATAGAGCAACACACCCCCTTATACTGAAGATTACCATTGTCATAAACAGAACGGTAAACAACACAATGCTCTCGTCACTAGACCAACCATCGCCGGCGTTGTGATAGTGTCTTAATTGTCCAGATAGTACATTTCTCGTAGCTGTGCTCTTGTTCTGTCGTCATGTATGTTCCGCCCTTTGCCTAGCAGCTATTCTAACACAGATGCTCTACCTATACCTTCCGCGATTTCTGCAATGAAAGGCTACGAAAGGTGTCTTCTTCCACGCTTCCATTAGTGGTGGTGTTTCAAACCCTACATCAGCATTGATATTTTACAATACGATAGTTTCAGACACTCATTCATACAAAAAGTAAACTCACCGTACAACACCATGCTAGCAAATACACTTCTCACTTTTCACTATAGCCTCTTATATGCTCTCTACGCTAAAGGACAATATTAGTCGACTTAGCCGAAAGGACTAGCTACGGCGCCCTATATTATTCATCTTTCACGGTTAGGGATGCCACTTACATTTGAAAAACCTACTCTGCTCTCAGTAAATTGGCAACACAACTACAGAAAACCCGAAAACTAACACCAGTCGTACGCAATTTCCATGCCAAAACGAATGCTCAAAACATGCGGTGTTTGCGTAGCGTTATTTGCTTATCATTCTTTAGTTGTTGAACAACTTTAATTTAGAAAAAAACCTCCCCAAAAACACTCTTCCACCTGCAAATTAGTAAACTAGATATGAGCATTACTAAAACATTTCTCTTCTCTTTCTTTTCTTTCTTTGTCTCGAAATGAAAACAAACCAAAACAACCGACACACACAAACTAAAATCTAAACCATAACTGTGTATGATTGTGTGTACACACGCACACACGCATGTTAACGGTGGTGGTACTAACCAAACGTGATATGTTTTGAACCGACCAAATAAAACAAACACACACAAAAATATAAAATATCTTCGCTCTTCTGGGTGATCCACGCATTTATCGCACAAAACGTCTCAACCACGACAAAAAAAACTACCCGAACAACACGGCGGATCACGCCCGGTTGCCTAACAAACCTGTATACTACCGCTGTACGATTATCATTTACGCGCCACTGATGCGACGCGCAACATGTTCTGTTATCTATCACGAATGCTATTACAAACACTTGTGAAAACTGCACCGAAAAACGAATAAAAAATTTACTTTAATGTGCCTGTGCGTGGGTCTCAACGGTGTTTGTGATGTACATACGGAATGTACGATATCTGTATAATATGCTCATCCCACTATGCTATGTGCGGTGGGGTTTTGATACATTTGTGCGTCTGCATGCATCAATGCATCGCTTGTATCTACTCACGTGTGCGTGTGTGTGTGTAACGATCTAACTAACGTGATAACTGTTATACATCGCGATCGGTAACAATCTTTGCAATCATACACACCTTTTTCAATATCGCAATACAATCACAACCCGACTTATCGAACCTCGGTACTACTTAACAATCAAAATAAAACAACAACAAAAACACGCACCACACATATGCAACGGAATCTGTTCAACGCATGGCATCCTCGCGCGGGTGGTGACGACGGCATCGACCTTTACTCTGCCCGTCGGTGTGGCCGACTGAACGCCACCAACGAAATCTGACTCGATCACAAAACTCCGGAACTTCGGTGTCTTCTGCTCTGTCGGAAAAAAAACAAACCAAAAACTGAACGAAACTAACTAAAACTGCAACAAACAGCCAACTACCACGGCTCAAACACAGTGTTTCTAGTCGGTGTTTTAATGTCGGTTGTTGGGGGTGTTTTTATAACGTTTGCTCTGATGGCTTTGTGCTACAGGTCAGTTGTAGTACATAATAACTTCTCCTTGTGCCTAAGGTTAGTGACTTTTTCCGTTTTTGTTCATTCGTTTTCATTTCTTTCACGAAACAAATATTTGCTATACTACTAGTATCAAACTACTGCTGCTACTACTACCCCTATACAACAAAAACTCGTCTCCCCTCTCTCTCTCTCTCTCTATATATATATATAACACTAGACCTCAATACTGATATAACTAAAGTTTCTCTACTGTTGCGAAATCTTACTTCTACAACTATCAATATGACACTTCGCCTACTGTCTCTAAATCTAACAAAACGTTTCTGTTTTCAATAAATATAACATGTAATTTCAATTACCACTTCTAATTTTACTACTAACACTAATGATAGTACTAAAATTACTACTACTTCCACTACTACTTTTATTCTTCACACTCTTTCTCCCACTCTCTGTCTACCAATAATTGCTGCTGACAAAAAAACATAACCAATCACGAACGCACAACTAAACTTCCCAATACAGAACAATACAAAACACTATCTCTCTCACTCTTTCTCTCTCTTTCTCTTCTCAATCACTCATACAAAAAAAGCATTATACCACTCTTGA
Organism: Anopheles coluzzii; assembly: GCF_943734685.1. Taxonomy (NCBI): domain Eukaryota; kingdom Metazoa; phylum Arthropoda; class Insecta; order Diptera; family Culicidae; genus Anopheles; species Anopheles coluzzii. Next base: position 18,932,450 of record NC_064669.1, read on the forward strand.
TACCTATTCTTTTCATTAGCTTCTGTACCAAAACTAATAATAATAAAAAATAAACACTATTCTACCGACTGTACTGTGGCCAAGAGAAGTTATCTCTCTAAGCTAACAGCTGCTACTTCATAATCAACCGAGCCGTGCGGAAACTATTAAAGTTACAAAAAGTATCCCTAGTTTGCATGCCTACGAGTCAACCGGCTCTGTTAGTGAATTTTCGTTCGTTTCTTTCTTAACTATTGAAGCAACAACACCGAATAACAAAATAAAATCGTTATATATCTCAAACACTTTAATCTACCATTGCTTTGCTTTTACTGCTTATATGTACTCTCTCAGACACGTCGATTTCTTCTCCCAAAAACAACAAAACCCTGTTTTGCATCTGCAACCTTGACCTTCTCTTTTGAACGGAAACACTAGATTTTTGGATGAAACTGTTAACACTTTAATTTGGACAGTTAAATCGGCAATACTTGCAGAGTTTACCTGTCTAAAAAATAACTGACGATATTTTATAACATTCGACATTCCTTTCAATAGACACCACAATCTAACACTTGTCTACACGTCGAATGATGTAAGCTACACTGTCCAATTGAATAACACAATCGTCGGTTTCGATTGGACACACAATCAGATTTGTGTCAGATTTGGCACGATTTGTTTTTGATTTGTCAAATTTTACAAAAACAAAACATAAACATTGTCTTATTGTTAACACAAAATTCAAATGATATTGTTTATTTGGCAGTAAATAATAAAATTAATTCTGACAATATAGCATCAACCATAGAAAACCATATAAAATGGCGCCCAATCGGACATTTATGCAATCAAAATCGACGATTGTACTTTTCTATCAAACAGTGTAGCTTACACCATCTAACTTTCGTTTAGACTTTCGTGTCTCAGACGAATGTTATAGTTATATAGACAATTGTGTACTGCACTAGTAAACCCTGTGATTATGTAATCCGTACTATTTTCTTCTGTTCTATTACAAACACAGCTTAGGACATTTAAAAAGATACTTGCACCAATCACTTTATATTATTCCTATACAAAACCAATGATTCAATAATACGATCAGGCTAACTTTGTTGACTTTCATTTTTCCAGTTGTATTCATTGGTATCTGTAATAATATTGTAATCGAAAAACTACGTGAAAACAAGTGTGCACCTCGTTTTAACGAATAATTGAATTTCTTTATTAAATTCATTAAATTTATGATGTACATAAAAACAGAATTAATACTCAAACTAACATACTAAGTCATTCAAAGTGAGACAGAACGCAAAATATATTTAATTGCAGCGAACGAACGAGACGTTAACATATAACAGAAATATAAATTACAAAATCGCAAACACATTATTAGGATCCTAGGGACTGATGTTGTCTAAGTCTTTCTGTGAAATCTTCTTGGGACAAGTTAAATTCGAATTTACGAATTTAGTTTTGATTGACTTCCTACGCATAATCTACGCATTGATTTCCTTGGCGAAGTTAATGTCAGCTATTAAGTCCAAAACCATTACTTCGCTTACGATGCTCCCAAACTAATAATTATTATTTTCAAAGCGTAAATCAATGAACGCCTTACAATTATCGTTTTGATTTAATTAACCTGCCATTATGTGGGTATTGAGCCTTCGAATGGTAGAGTGAGCGCCAGAACAATTACCCAACAAAGGGTCATAGTTAGGACCAATCTATTTATTTTACTTATTAATTTGCAAATTATTTGTTTCCACTTCATTTCAACTAAACGCTTTAATAAATCAAACATCATCCTTCTGACAGTAGAGGATCAAAATATTCGTCCGCAATCTTATACTAGACCAGTGAATCCAACAACTTTTTAACCCTGTGCCGCACGCTATTTGTTGACTCACACTTCTAAACGGACCTAACTCTCTGACACGTACTAACCGCAAATTTATACTATTTTTATCGCAACGACTCATCCTCATACTCATGGACATGTTCGACTGTGAATACAATTCGATCGCTTGGTTCTGATTGTGTAGATATACGTGTTCCTTTGGACCAATCGTACCAATATTTCGACCAATCGGACTTGTCCGTACCGAAGCGAAGATCCAACGACCACACCTCCGCAGCAACTAAGCGCGCATGCGCGCATGCATTTGGTTTCACTAGACACCTGTTTGTGTTCTGTTTCGTTTTACTGACGTTTACACGATCGTGATTACCTCTATAATACGCAACAAACCTTTAGCTGCATCTCCTTCCTCCTTGCTCGCCGTTTTTTTTGCTCCCTTCTTCGTATGTCTCGCTCCTAATGTAATAACGTGAACGTGTTTGCTTTTGTACTCGATTTTATTATCTTTTTTCTTAGAGCAATTGTTAATATCTATTTGTAGCGAAGTGTTACTATTTAAACTACTACCTTAGCCTAGCAAACAGTAGAAGCACGAATTAAACACTTTCTGACTTGTTTAGTTTAGTAATATTTTCCCCTTCAATGATAAAGAAATGCATGTGAACGCTAGTTTTAAAAACGATGCACTCTGGATTGATTTGGATTTGTAGGTGTGTATGTTTGTAAGTACGCGTGTCTGCGTACGAGCGAGCGTGCCTACGAGCGTGTGTACGAGTGTGTATGCGAGTGTATGTGTGTGTGTGTGTTGGTGGGCGCTTTTGTGTGTGTGTGTGTGTGTGTGTGTTTATGTGTGTTTGAGTGAGTGATTTAAAATAGTTGGCGCATGCTACACGATAGCTCCATTTAGGCTTGGTTGTGCAGTTTTCTGCTTATTTTAATATTTTCAATTTCTTTTCATTTCGTCTCATCACGTCTATCTATTAAATGATGCATAAATTTAAATGGCATTTTAAGTGAACTACGAATGACGCAATTGAAACTATATTTATCGATTCAACCTCAATCTTTACTACAAAATAAAATCCAGAAAATTGGAGGCTTCATGAAAATCGTTCGCTCTCAAATCCTTCCGCTACTTCTCACCTTACAACACCGGCACTACCCCCACCCATTGTCATTTGTGTGTTTTGTGTTCACAGATCTGTTACATCACTCATGCCGAGTGGTTCATCAACATTCACTTGTTTCGGAATTTTGCAGTTGCTTTTACTTTCATCCTTTTCATGTTATTCCAATAACGTTAATTAATAAAAACAAGAAAAAAAACGAGCACACTTAATATTTAACATGATCTTTTTCTCTCCATCAAACCGGTAAAACAGTTATCTGAATGTTTTAAACTAAGAACATTAACATTTCTAGCAACCTGATCATGGTTCATTTGCTCCCAACTTTAAACTCCTCGAATATCTTCGTCTAGACCTCATCCTTTGTAACTCAGTTTATCTTTCCGTTTTGTGGACACTTCAACGTGCACACAATTTAACTTTTTCCATTGTTGCTATTTGCATTACGTTGCATTCTGGTTTCGTTCTGTATTTTTTTCGTTCTTCTTTTCTCATATTTTCTTTCTATATTCATCCAAGTATCTAGACAATGTTTGTCCATTTTCTATGTGTCCTTTGCATACTTATCTGTCTCCTGTCGCCTACGTCAGTTCAACTAACGTGCTTTTATTACCCTTAATCGTACCTATACTCTGTTTATCTATTATCGCAAAACGCCAAACCATTTCCCTTTTACTCTTCGTATCGTACCTGTTTATTCCCCTTTTCACATCCTCAGAAAGATTTGACCTTTAAAAAAAACAATGTTTATCTATCTATATCCTATTCATAACTTCATTAGAATTAACCAAAACACTCGCCAACCGTTTACTGTCAACAGTGACAAGTGCCAAACTGATCTGTGATTTTGTGCTTCTTCTCTTTTCTCACCAACCCTCTCTCTCTCTTTCTCTCTCACACACTCACTTTTCAATTTACCTTGCTCGGTTTCGCACACCTCCGTGATTGTCGTAATCCGTGGGTCACGACCCGGGTGGGTGTATTGTTCCATCTTCCCCACCACCAATATATGTGTGTTGGAATCGTTGGGAATGGAAACGGATATTCTTCGTATACATCTACACATATTATTGTTTCATTTACACTCTCACACACACACACGTTTACAAAATGTTACAATCACACATCATTCCCACTACTTGGTTTTGTATCATAACATTACTACGAAACACATTTTAATTTGAAACTCATGCCCCAATCTCCATCGATTCCTGCTGGATCGGTCATCATCTGAACGTTACTTAATCTGATTGTAAACTCACACGAAACACATCGCTTAATTTCGGTTCACCATCGACGCCCATCCATTATTCCGACTACAATCATCAAAAAACTCATCGAACGATAAAAAATAATAACATCGCCCTGTGACGACTACCATCTTTACCGTTGCTGTACGATCGTCGCGCGCTATCGTTCAATTCCTTTCCTCCTTATGTCATATTGCTCCTTCCATGTCACCACTATATCCAATATCCCCAAAAAACACCGTTTTTGTGCTATTTAAAATGCCTTGCATATTGAACTTGCAACCTCAAAATAATAATGAAAAATATGCATCCATCCAAATCCACCCCCGATTGAAACCAAATAACTTTCCAACCCCAAACCAATACTGCATCCCTATTCCTTGGATACACACTGTCGCGAGCGCAGAAAGAAAACGACGCGCCTTAAGTATGACCCACCGTACGTGAAGAAACCGATGGCGAAGTACGTTGGGGGCGCCACGGCGGCAAACCATCACTCGCAGGACGACGTTTCACTGGAGGGCTCGAACAAGATGATGTTCGGCAATCAAACAACCCAGTTCAGGTAAGTGCGAGGGAGCGGGCGCCGCGAGTTCTTCCGTGTTATGGGTTATTTTGGTTATGTGCGTGCGTGCGTGCGTGTGTGTGTGTGAGTGAGAGTGAATGTGTATTAGCGTATATGATATGATGAGGGGGCACGAGAGAGTGTCGCACAGCAAAAAGGGTCATCGAAAAAAAAACGCTGATCGTTTCGGGTCGAATCTCTTCATCCAAAAACAACCAACCGGGGATTCATTCTAATGCAAGGATATGGGTGGGAAAGAGTAAACTGATGGAAACTATGATTTCCGACATTTCTTCGCCCGTGTCCCGTTCGAAAGAATGCCGTACACCGTGCAGCCCGTATTTACTTGCCGCTCCTTCACGCGCTAGCACAAGAGCTCACTTGCGCTCACGTGCATATGCGGTGTCTGTACGGATCTCTTGTACGGACGTATGTAGCCGTGTGCAATTGGGTCCTTTCCTTCCTCCTCAGGTGTTTGCTCTAAAAAAAAAGTCGTACTTGCAGCTAACCACTTTCCTGCTATTCAATCATCCAAGGACATAGCTACACAACAGCAACAGCAGCAGAAGAAGAAATAGAAGAACTACTCTTACGCCCTTTGTTTTGCATTCACAATAAAGGAGTACAGGGTAGTTAGAAGAAGGATGAGGGATACGGAGAAGATGGGGGGGAGGGTCCCATTTAAGGAAAAAACTAAACATATACATACATTCTACCTCCCCCCCCCCCCCCCCTCCCGGACATGCCACCGAGTGCGCTTTGCATTGAGTCTTCTGAAAGTCACTTGACAATATGGAGCGGGAGTAGATGCGGTGCCGGCTCTGCCGGCAGTACACACGCAAAATCACTTGTACCGGAGACAAAGAAACTTACGCTCTTATCTCCTCACCCTCCTTCGTCGTGTGCACGTATGTGTGTACATTTATTTGTGTGTGTGTTTGTGAGCGCACATGCAGAGATGAAGGATTCGCTCAGCGTACCGATCGCCGGTGCAGCGGATTTCTTTATCATCCTTCATTTTGCAAACCCTGCTTGCGATGACTGTGGCATAGTTTACCTTTTGATTATACCTGGCATTCTTGGGTGCATAGTTTTGAGTTTCTACCACTTACCGTGTTGCCAATGGGGGTTTTAGACGCATTGCACGCCGACCGTACGCCTTGCACATGACAGGAAACGGTTGCCTTCTAGGTTCACAGTGCCTTTCACGCCCTAATCATCCGCCCGGAGGGGCTGGCAAGGTTGTAGAAGAAAAACAAAAAAACGACCACACGATAAATTAAGTCGGGTTTGCTTTTATTGCTGCACTGCTGTAAGCAATGAAAGCACCACTAGCTCAGCAAGTTGATCAATCAGGTTGAACTAAAAGGAATGCTAGCATAAGACTACGTTGCTGTTCCGTTGGCCAGAAATATTTATTTGTTTTACCAATCAAATGTTTTTTATTGAGATTCCACAATGAACAATGCACTTGTCACATTACGTGTAGTTTACCCAAGTATAACAGTTTGTGTAACTATTCAACCTTATCATAGGTCTCGATCGGCAGTCCAAACAAACGGCCAAAAGTTGATATCACGCCAGCCATTCAAATCGATTAACGTTTTTTGAACGACTTTTTGAAGCTTTCCAGCTATCAAGCACACAGCATATGTAAAAATATTGAACTTTGTTGTTCGAGACACCATTCGACTTGCCGTTCGAAATTCGTGATTAGGATACACACATTTACTGTGGGAAGGCGTCTATGCTACACGACAACGAGTTACGGTTGGCACACGAAGCATTGACCGATACGTGAACTACATCTTCTACATGTCATATTCTGCGTCCATATTCAAACCTTCCTGACCAACACACACGAACCAAAACGTCATATCTCTTTCATGCTTATCATCCGTCTTTAATACATTCATCTAGATACACTAGAAGTATGAGCCTACAGTCGACACTGGAATGTAAATTGAAATCAATTCAGAAATAATTCCCACACACGCGTTGAAAATGAAACAAAGACCAACAGAAGAAAAATCGTCGTTCGTGACTCGTTTCGGGAGTCTGCAAATTGGGCTCCCTTAAAATTGCCATTTTTCTTACCGATACCATTCGTAGACAATTCTTTAGAGTGATGTTTTGTTTTGTATTGATTTTGGATTTTACGAGCTGCTTAGCGAAAAAACAACACACCCATAAAACAATCCCACCTTCTCCCAACTTAACGATGATCCTTGATTGATGCTGTATTATGCTACTTTAAACAAATTATAAAATATCACTTAAAAAATTATGAAATAACAACGACACAAGCGTTACCCCGTTTTCATACCCAATCATGTGTGTTGTGCATATTACGTTTAGCTTTTCCTTTGTATTGCGCCCTATTTAACCACTAGTTTGGCTGAATTTATTTCTTCTCTACCTCTATCTCTCTTTCTTCCTCTCTCATTCTCTCTCTCTTTTTCTCTCATTCTCTTCTCTCTGTCTCTCTCCCTATCTCTTTGTTACTTATACACATTTTTGCAACCGCAACTCGATTATTGAACCGTTCCCGAGCGTTGCGCACGTTGTTTCGTTTTGTCTAGTCTGCATCTTTTTCTAGTTATCGTGTTTTAGTTGGCTGTTATGTTTTTACCAGTTATGGGTTCCGGATAGTCAGCAATGCTTACCTTGCGTGTTCTTAGAACCATGTTAAAAATTCGCTTGTTTGTGGCGCATTTTTTTGTTAGATTAGTGCGCGTTTCTGGCGCGATTTTATGCCATTTTCACAATCTTTCTCAAGCCGTTATTGAATGCTTTGTCGTTTATTTTGTTAATATTTTTTAGCCAAATTATTCTTGTTTAATGCAGACACATTCTAGTTAGTTTTCATATTTATTTTCTTTATTATTGTCGCTGTAAAAACATCAATTTAGGTTTAATACAATTGGGATTCGCGTTACAAATTGGTTCTTGACCGCGTTATAAGTTGGGTGGCTTGTAGCTAGAGTTTGTGACCTTTACAACGATGCACCCAAAAATATGAAATACCTAAAGTTTTCTAAGCACTCACTTGCTAGGGTGTAGGTATACTATTACATACTTTTAGGCGAGTTAGACCCAAAGACTCGGAGCAGTAGCAAAAAGCATCGGAGAACGGTTTTGGCAATATATTTTTTTTAACATTTTGTTTCAATTATTAAATTAAATTAAATTAAATTAAAGAATCGATAATATTTTAATAGGACAGAATAGCTTGATGCATGTCAATTACAACGAATGAAGGAATGAAAACGCATTTACAATTACAATCACCGAAAAGGTGAAAAGGTTTCAAATGCTATTCTGCTTTGTACGGTTAGAATGAATTTGCGAGTAAAGAAGCATGCCATTGCCTTACCTAGCAGCTTCTAGATTTCCACTCTCGAATACCATAAAATAAAAACTGTAGGCTAATATGCTGTTTATCAATCTGCCCCTCCACCTGAATACGATTTAAAAGCGCACGCAACCCTGCATCCTCAAATTTGTGTGTGCGCTAAGCTTGTTTGAACTTTTACTTTATGTATACGAATTTTATTTTATTTTTATTTTTGCTGGAATGTGAGTAATGAGTTTTGGTACACGTGGTTTTTATCTCTCTTTTTAATGCTAGAGACTGCGAGTTCAAATTTACCATACTGTCCTGCTTTTACTTAGTACCGAGATATCGGTTTCCTGTTTGATAAATATTTGGTTTTTCCTTTCGATTGTATATGTTTCCACTTTTAGAACCATTTTTGTTGTTTTGTGCAACCAGTTTTTACTTCAGTGAGACGTTTGATCCATTTGACAACGGTTCGAGCAGTTTAATTTTTAGATCATCAGGAAGAAGTTTCCTAGACTCTATTTAAGTTATACTCTATCCATTTCATTTTTGTTTATCTTTCTATAAATCTATTTCTCTCTTTTACTATTTCTCTTTCTATCTCTCTCTGTCTTTCTCTAGCACATAATAATATTTATTTATATGCAACACAACTCCGTATTAATACATATTTTTATATTTGTGTTCATATATATATATATATATATATATATATATATATATATATATATATATATATATATATATATATATATATATATATATATATATATATATATATATATATTTATATATATATATTAAAATATGTTTATCCATCCGAAGCATTCAAATACTTTAAAACGCACCATTTTTAAAAGTGCCTTACTTTTCTTCCCTACTTTCCCCATTATGTAGAATGTATTGTCATAAAAGGATAACACTTCATAGGATAGAACTAATGCAGGATTCGTTTTGCTCTTCCCATTGCTCTTCCTTTTCTTTTTTCTCTTTCTCTTCCTCTTTGGCTCTGTCTCTTCCCTTTTCTCTCCTGAATTGTTTGTGTTATATGTTCTTAATAACTTTTGTCCTTTTATTTATTTATCGTTTCTTTCGGCGAAATTTTCACGCTCTATTACCTGGTTTTTCTTATTCGGTTTCGTCATTTTTTTACGATTTGTATGTTTTTGTTTGTTTTGTTTGTTTGTTTATCTTTCTATGTTCTATGTCTTTTCTTTTGCTTTTCTTTTCCTCTCTTTTCTTTATTTTGAACAACTTGTATGCTGCTGACACGTACTATACTCCCCGGGTCCGTTCAATGGACAACAACTGTTCGCATACACCGCGCAACCCGGCGACACTGGAATTACAGAGACCACAAAGCCATCCGCCGAATGACCGGATCAGTCAGCGAGGACGACCCGACCCATTCCGGTAAGTTTTCAATGTGTGCTAGCAACCCAATATCTCCCCAATATCATACTATCGTGCAAGACAACTGCTAGAGCGTAGCGTAAGAACGAAAAGAAAGAAAACTAACCACTGCACAGCAAATCCGAGCCAGAACGCGGGTACATTCATCTCGCAAAAGCTGTCTGAGACGTAACCGAACAACCGTACAGATGAAAGGATTTAATTTTCAATCAATCCCTATTTGTTTTGTTTTTTCCTTAAACACATATTCTGCTAGAATGATATGAATTGTATTTAAACCAAGGCTCTATAGATTACTATAGGACTAAGCAACCTTTGTCACAAAATTCAATATGTTTTTCTGTATACTAATACTACTAAGCAATGTTCAAACAAAGTCGGTGCGTGCCTCTGAGATATAAGTATATATCATAAATATTCATTAAAAAATCATCAATCTGCACCTTGCCTGCAGATCCAATTGCCAAGAAAACAATTATTATTATTCCAGCCGGCCTAAAGGCTACACAAGTTAACACACGTTTTCACACGAGCCATAAAAAGGTGCAGCGTGTTTAGCAAATTGCAATTTTGTTGTATCAATATGTTCCATAAAAAAACTATGCGGCAAACAGTTACCCTGTATGTTTGTCCGGCACATCCTTCATAGCATGGACGAAATGGAAACTGGTTTTGCTTAGTAGCTTTTAGCACACTAAAAACCCTTAATTACGTTAAGCCGCTTTAAACCACCGTAGAAGCGTGGTGAAGAAGCAAACACGGCACCAAAACTACACTCGCATCACTCTCACCTCACCTCGAGCTCACCCGAACTCATTATTACTCGGCCAGCGGCTTCATTTAGACTCATCACTCATCACTCAGCTTACTTGTTTTCTAATGCTCATCAGCCAAAATCGTGTTCTGAAACTCGTCTTTCGCCATGCCCTGGTGTCTTTCTTTCTTTCTTTCTTGCTTGCCGACTATTAAAAACCGAAACAAACGCGCGGTCTGGGGGTGCGTCCGGCTCACTTTCGCTTGGTCGACGGCTGCCCCTCCCCCCCACACACACCTCCTTCCTCTTCTTCATCTACCATTTCTATATTCGTGTACCGTGCTCTATCGCCAAACAAATGAACAAAAAACAAAACAAAACCAAATGCAAAAAATAAACATAATTTGAAAAATATTATCGAACAACTACACCGCTCATCCCGGCCGCGCTCCCCCACGATAATGCGCCACTGTCTCCTTCTACCTTCACCACATTCCCACAACATTGACAACAACTACTCAAACAACAACAACAATAACTACACCAACAACAATATTAACAACAAAAACACGATGAATCTAAATACACATCCGCGTTTCGCTTCGTTACAATTACTAACGATGTCCAACGGAACGAACGGAACATGAAACCCTTTTGGGACATTCATTCGGAACTGGTCGTAAATGCAACTGCGTGTTTGTGCCAACTCGGCATGAAAATTGTTTCGCTCACTGTGTTGTGTTTGAAACACGAATTGAACACGTTCTCGGTGTCCTCCCTGTTGCCGGTACCGGATTGCTTGTACATTCGATTAATTCACACTTTAACACCAACCCACACATACATCTACAAACATAAAATATACACTCTCTCATACACAAACACACACAAATACCAACCCCTGATCGGCTGCAAACAAACCAAAAAAACATGACTGCGGTGCTCTCCTCGTCTCCTTCTCCATTCCCGCGCATCCAAACATGGCACATTGATCGTGGTAGGCGAGGAGGAGACGGTATCGTTCATCGATCTGCCACCGAACAGTCTGCTGAACAAGCAGATGCCGGAGAAGGGTATCCTGAAGAAGCACGGTCTCGGACTGGTGCTGGGCGACGGGACCAAAGACAAGTGGCACGCGGCGAACGATGACGCGCAGTCCGATAATCTCGAATTGATTGCTCAGCAAGAATCCACTATTCCTTCATCAGGTGGCCAGGTGGTCGTCGGAGGCGGCGGCGGCGTGGGCGTCGGCGGTGGCGTGGGCGGCGGTGTCGGTGGTTTGGGCGGACCAGGCGTCATCGGGGGCGTCCTCGGCGGCGGTGTTGGCGGCGGTGGGGGCATCATTGGCAGCGGGGGTCTCGGGCCGGGCGTTGGTGGCGTGCTCGGCACCGTCTCAGACGTGGAACGGACGATGAAGAGCCTGAACGGCTACCACGAGGACATCCTCGAGGCGCTCCGTTCGGCCGCGCAGGCCCAGCGAAGCAGCGCGAACACTCCATCCGGTAGCATCAGCGAGGAGCTGCTGCGGAAAACGCTGGCCGAGTGCGTAACCGGGTCGCAGATCAGTGCCGCCAGCGTCCATCCGCAGGATCGCGAGTACAAGCGGAGCGTCAGCTCGCGCACCGGCAGCCGGGAGAACGTGTGCGAACCGCAGCCGCACGTGTTGAGCGACGCCGGCCAGACGGCAACGCTGCTCCATCATCACCGCCAGCAGCAGCAGCAGCAGCAACAGCAGCAGCAGCATCAGGTCCAGCAGGGTCTGCTCGGGGACGAGGACGATACGCCCTCTGTTGGGCCGCTGCGCATCCGCAACCTGGAGGACTTGATCCGCCAACTGGAGCACCATTCGTCGCGGCACATGAGCCCGAGCGGCTCGGAAGATATACGCATGTCTGAGACTGAGGCCGACCGGCACTATAGGGTAGATAGTTCAGCCGCCTGTAGCGAATCATCCCATGGGTAAGTACCGTCCATGGGTCGGTTGGGGGTTCCTGTAACGGTTTTACAAATATCTGTTAAGCTCCCAATCTTCGGATAGTTATTTTCTGACCCAGTTCTTATGTAGAGATAGTTTTTAGTGAGATATCAAGTATTCTGCAGTCTTTGTTTGTTCAGGAACATTAGTCTTTAGTGGGTCTCTGAAGCTCTGAGCCTTTTTTTGTCTACAATACCTCCAGAGTAAGGAGATAATTACAGAGCTCACTTCTATTCAGTTCAACTCTGCAATGAGATTTTAGTTATCTTTCAGTTGGCAGCATGACACGGACATTCTTTTTGAGTATCTGAACAAGATATATTTATTTGCATTACCGTCGTGTAGAACTTTGGATAGCTGTACTAACTCTAACCTCTTTACCAACCTATTCCCGTCCAGCTCGAATCAACAACTAGCTCAGGTACAAAAAACCGCCACTATACTGCCACCGTACAGCAGCCGCTGCCGGCCCCCACGCTCCGACGACGAGGGCCGCTTCTCGTATGGAGGCGCCGGTGGCCCCGGTGGCGGTGGTGGCGGTGGCGTCATGGTCGGTGCAGGCGGAGGCAGCGGCACCGTTTCCGGGACAGGGCGCTACCGGCATCCGGCCAGCATACGGCACCAGGGCCACCAGTCCCATTCGCCTCACTCGCCTCACTCGTTTGCCCACCATACGCACCACGGGCACGCGCATGGGCACTCCTCCCATGCCGGCCATTCGTCGCACCATTCGTCCCACACACACCTGCACCAGGATGAGGAGGGCATCTACGAGAGTGCCGACCCGGTGCATCCGCACGCACACCCGCACGATCGGTCCGGACTCGACCAGCGCGACACCAACGATAGCGAAAGGTAGGTCATTCTGAACCAGAACTCTCACAACCGCTTGGCTTTTTCTTAGGGTTTGTGTTGTTTTATGTTTTCTGTTGTGCCGTGCCATGGCGTGCGCAACGCTGTTGGTGCGCCCTCTGGTGTCCGGTTTATCGTTTTGTAACACCCGCGCTAGAGTACAGCTTGCTTTTCGTTGTGGTATGCAGTTTGAAGAAGGTGAC